>NC_056751.1:141422800-141722800 GCF_019279795.1 Protopterus annectens
GCAGCCTTGTCAGGCAGCTCACAGTTCTGAAGAGGAAATGGTACACAGGCACAATAAGGTTGTAGGAAGCTACATTTCAGCAACCATAGGAAAATGTTTAAAACTAAATGACAGTGCCAACCGAATGTCAATTTTCTTATTATATAGTGCATTTATTTCTCTTAATCTGACCCAAAGTGTGTCACACACAAGAAAATACAGTTTGATAATACGTTTTGCCTGCATCTACTTCTGCAGTTTCTGAATAGACCAATCTGTTGTACAGAGAAACCCCATACTAATTCCTTGTGGTATCTGTCACATCATCTATGACAATGTGCAAGAAAGAAGGGGTAGCTACATCTCAATTATAAATAAATGAAAAGAAATCAAGTCAAAAGAATAATACTGCTCAAAAGCCACAGGACCCGGATGCCACCAAGGAAATGAAGACTGGTAAAAGTAGTCCAAGCACTTTATTGTTGCCAACAAACGATAAGTTAAAACACTTGTTATGACCAAAAGACAAAAAAAGTTAGTCTTTTGGTCATAACAAGTGTTTTAACTTATCGTTTGTTGGCAACAATAAAGTGCTTGGACTACTTTTACCAGTCTTCATTTCCTTGGTGGCATCCGGGTCCTGTGGCTTTTGGGCAGTATTATTACATCTCAATTATACCAGCTGAAGAAAACAATGCAATTAGGTTATATAACTGATTTTAGCTGCAGTTATCTTTTTGTGTGCATCATCAATTAGTGATGACCATCTTCAAACCAACTACTACAATGCAAGTCTGAACAAAAGGTTTAATCTACTCTTTCAAACCCAATACTACACTCTACAGTAACGACTACAAAAGAGGAGGTCACTAATAAGTCAAAGGATGTCACTACAAAAGACATGCAATACTCAGAGAGAACCACAGTAAATGTTCTCACAACTGTGCAGTCTGCGTCTACATAAAAATTACAGAGAAGACGTAAGAATATTGATCGCAAACCATATCAGTATGGTAGGGTCAAATCAGAACATCAGGGGTATAAACACTCAATAGATAATAACTACCTCAGCAATGCAGGGAAAATTACCACAAATACTCCTTTACAAGTTGAGAAATGTATACCAAAAAAACTGCAGTCATAAGCAAGCAATAATGCTCAACAGGATGTGTGTTACTGTGGAAATAATGCCCTTCCAGGGGTGTGGAGGCCCTCTGCCTACAGCGTCGGGCCTGAACACCCCTGGGCAGGTGTTATTTCCACAATAAAGCACACACTGGAGGGCATTATTGTGCTTAGAGAATGGGCTGTCTGTAAAATTGTTGTTTTACTTATTATTCTTTTTAATACTATATTTATGTACAATAGTTCCTCCACCTAATGTTTCAAAGTTGCTGCAGTATATGTAAATGGTGTTGGAGGAAGCATTTTATGTCCAAAATACATTAAAAAATATCCAGTTACTTTATTTTTTGGTCCCATACTTCTAAAATGTGTGGTTTGCTGCAAGTCACTGGGACTGAATTCACTAAATAATGACATAGATTTGACTTTCAGACTTTTACTTCCTTCAGAAAATTCATGCTAGCACAAATCCTGTTATTTAAGCAACTTTGTAATTTTATAACAGCAATAACTAAAATCTGTTTCTATTTTAGAGCCTTTGTTCCCCCTTTACTTAGGCTTTATCCACATTTCTTGAGCTAAGAGGTTGAGAGACATGCAAACCTCTTTACTGCTGCTGCCAGTGGTCAGTTGATCTCACTTTCTCTCTCATGTATATACTTTGCACTTCAGAAAAAGCATGCCAACACAAATCCTATTATTTAAGCAACTCTGAAATTTTATAACAGCAATAATTAAAATCGGTTTCTATTTTTCAGCCTTTGTTAACCCTTTATTTTAGGCTTTATCCAGATTTCTTCAGCTGAAAGGTCGAGACGTATGCAAACCAGTACAGCTGCCGCCAATGGTCGATCACACACACTTCAGCTTCAGAAAATGCATGAACACAAATACTAACATTCAAGTAACTTTGTGATTTTTCTAACAGCAATATTTAAAATATATACCTATTTTGAACCTTTGTCCTTTTATTTTAGGCTTATCCAGATACAGTGAGCTAAGAGGTCAAGATGTACGCAAATCTACTAACTACTGCTGCCAGGGATCATTCAATCGCTCTCACTCTTCAATCACACACACAATATTTTTTTTTTTTTTTTTTTTTTTTTTTTACAGTTTCTTTTTTTTTTTTTACACTTCCTTACCAGCAAAGGCTCTGCTTAGCAAATGTAAAATACATCTTGACTGGTCTCTCTCTCACTCTCATACATGCATACACTGGCACACAACAAACGCATACACACTTTTTTATTTTAAATTTCTTTTTTTTTTAATTTTACACTTGCCAAAAAGCAAAAGCACTGCTTAACGAGCGTAAAATAACGAGTCTTTTTTTTCAGTACGAGCTCCATGGTAGCTTAATATGCTTGATGTGGCAGACTCCGTTTTCAGTAGGGATTACCTGTAGATTACCACCCTGTTGGAAAACGTTGCTTCTCCAATCAGGGTACGATCTACAGATTGCCTATTTCTCTAACATACTGTATCAAGTGGGAGAAAAAAAATATGTTTTTATGCTTTGATAGTCATGTTTTACTAACTTTTCACTTCATTGTATACAAAGGGGTAGGGATCACCACCAGTACTGTGACTAAACACTGTTTTATCAAGTTGTTAGCTGTATACAGTTAAGTGAAGAGTAAGGAAGACATGCCTATCATTAACACATACAATTTAAAAATGCTTTCACTTACTACTTTAGATTATATTACAGTAGTTTTGCAGCATTACAGTCAATCAAACAACTATGTGACAAAACCATTTAAATACAATACTGTACTTGTAGTAATCTGTTCCTCCAATCTGCTAAACTACATAGAGAGAGAAGCAAAATGTCAGGGAGGCTGACTGTCATCAAAAAATAAAGTATTTGTAAAAAACTTAAATTATTTATGTTTTAATGACTTTCATGTCTTAATGATGTGTGTGTTGGTGGGTGACATGACGTACACTGCAGCTTTTAAAGCTGTTACAGGATCAGTAATACATTTCACTTCAGACCATTACCTGGGGGGCAGCACTGCCTATGTTACATTTTTCCAAGATCGACATTAATTTGTACCCTACCTTCTCTCTTGTTTTTCTCCGTCTCTATCTAATAGCACAATGGAACAAATAAAGTTCCATTTACTACAACAAAATCATGTGGCAGCCCTAAGCACGTTACAGTTTTGAAAGCTGTAAAATACTTAGTACTTCTACACTTTTTCCTCTCTCTGTAACTGGCAGTACATGGTGCAAGTAAAGCTACATTACCTGTTCTATATACTGAAATTAATTATAATCAGACCTCTCTGGCCATAACTAGGTAGTTGTATTTTCCCCAAAAAATCTGTGTGAGCCCACCATCATGTAACCAAGAACTCAACAGTAAAAATGCATGCTGAACAATATGCACCCAGATAGATAAGTTTATTGCAACAACATCAATTAAGCACTTTCATTCCAAAGAACCTCAGCATGATGTCAGCCAAAAGTGCTCTTTGCACGACCCGCAATGTGCCCAGTAATGACTCCTTCTGCAGTTCGTATGGAGTTACATGTATTGGTAATGTATCTAAATACGAATATAGATTATTTTTTATAAGACGCATTGCTCCTACTACTTTTCGAACTGTCTCTGTATTTTTCTTACACACTGCTCTCGTTTGTGCCTGCAAATCTTTATATTTTATGACTTTGTGTCTCTCTGTATGCAACACACTGTAGTCACTGGGTGTAGCGATTTCAATGATCAATGCTACTTTTGTCTTCTTTTCATGGATCATTATCTCGTTTTCCTGCATCTATCTTTTGGTAATGGGTGATCCCATGTAATGTAGACTTCATCATTTTCTATGATGCTTTGTGGTTTACGTTTGCAGTGTTTTTCAGCCACTTCAGTACCATAATGTTTGCACAGTCCCCGTAAAACAGTAATCTTTCTTTTGTTTTTTGGCACATTCAGATGCTGTCTGATTTTTATCTACTTCTAGTCTGATTTCCACTCCTGCTTGACACTGATATGCTTCTGCTAGAGTAAGCAGGGAAGTCATCTTAGATTTATTTTCTTCATGTTTCAAAACTTTCACTACATTTGGGTTTGCGAGGTCAGCAGATGTGTGTGCAGTTCCACAACTGCAGATCTATACATGTAATCAATTTCAAGGAGGCCCATACCTCCTTTGGAATGGAGAATATATAATCTTGGTATGCAATGATTTTTATAAATCATTTGGTGAGCATGAAGCATCCTTCTTGTTTTTCTGTCTAATCTATCCAACATGTTTTGGGGCCAGTCAGTCCCTCCAAAACTGTAAGTTAGGACAGGAAGAGCAAACTGGTTTACAGCTTGAATTGTACTCCTAGAGGTCACTGTTTTCAGGATTAATTTAAGTCTTCTAAAATATTCCTTACTGAGTTTTATTTGCATTTGTTCACATTTCATTGTTGATCCTTCATTGGTTCCTAAATATTTGTACACTCCCTCTTGATCAAGTTATTTTACATTATATTCTTCTCCCAAACTGATGTTTTCTTGGTGCTGCAGTTTCCCTGCTTTAAAGGTTGCTTTTGCACATTTATCAAGTCCAAATGACATTCTTATATCATATGAAAAAGGTATGACTACTTGCAGTTGTGCTTTCTGTTCCTCACTGGATGAGCTGTACAGTTTTAAATCATCGACAAAGGGAAGATGAGAGGTCTTTAGACTATGTTTTCTAGGAGCCAAATTATAGCCATGGCCTAATCTGTTAAGTAGACAGCTTAAAGGGTTAAGGGCAAGACAGAATAGCAGCGGTGACGGGGAGTCACCCTGGAATATCCCCCTTTGAATTTTTATTCATGGTATAATAATTTGTCCGTTATCATGGCTTAAGTGGTCTGCCACTGTTTCATGGTCACTGTAATGTAACTGATCAGTGTAGGGTGTATCTTATACATTTTTAAGCACTTTTTTATCCATGAATATGGGATACCATCAAATGATTTTTGTAGTCAATCCATGCCATACTTAGATTCTTCGCCTTTTTACATTTCTCCATTGTGACTTTACTTAACAGAAAATCCTTTGCTCCATAGGACTTTCTTTTATTACCTTTTTGTTCTATTGACATGATTGAATTTTCTTCTAAATGACTAAACTCTGTTGGCATTAAATCCAGTGTACAGTTTATGTGTCGTCGCAAGGCAAGTTATTGGTCTATAATTTTTAGGATAACCTGCAGGTTCACTCTTAAGTAGGAGAATTGTTTTTCCTATTGTTAACCAAGTTGGTGGCTGTTCGGGGTGCGCATATAAATGGTTCTTACTCACGGCTAAAACTTCGTGCAAAGACATTAACACTTTTAGCCACAAGTTAGGTACAGCATCTGGGCCTGAGGTTTTCCAATTGGAGGCTTTTCTTAACTATCTCAATCTCTCTAGCCGTTACTTTATCCCATTTCATATCTTGCACCTTTGAACTTCTTATTCTTTCTTTTACTTATTCTATCCGTTTAGTATCTTTGTTATGTTCCACAGGATCTTCATAAATATTTCTCCAGAATGTATCTATTTCTTCTTTTTTGGGTGGTCTTTCAATTCCTTTTACCTTGTTTCCCAATTCTCTATAGAACTTTTTAGGGTCATCAATAAAATGGTTATTCTGTACTTTTCCTTTACATTTACCTGTGTATCTTCTTAGTTTTTCTGCCTGTGCTGAGATCTTTAGTTTATTGTTTGCAATATGCAGGACAGATTCTGATCCATTATAACTCTGCACATTGCTTTTATTACATCTATCTTTGAGTATTTTTGTTGATCTTTTTCCTCTTCTAACAGTGACACTTCTTGTCTTAACTGCTTTATAGGTTCAGAGGTAGGTACTAGGCTATCTGCCCGAGGGCATTTATAAGCCTAGCCAGAGTGTGTCGGCTTTTGCCGCCCCATTGATTAATTAACTGATCCTCTGTCAAGCAGAGCCAATTAAGTGATCCCAGGGGTGTATTTTCTGTTACCCATCCACTCGTCAAGGTTTCTCTTGAGAGTGTTAGTGAGGGGCTCTGCCTGATGTAATTTGGAAATTTGTTCCAAAGCATGGGGAGTCCTCTGTGACAGGAATCTATCCCTCCAGCATGTTCTACTTATTGTTGTGGCGAGGTTTAGCTCACTAGAGTGCGTGGCTCAGTGACTTGGATTTCTTTAGGTGGAGCATGTCCATCAGTTCTGAGTTGGACATGGCTTTATAAGTTAGGCAGAGATCACCTCTGAGTAAGCGGTATGCCACTGAGTACAGTCGGAGATTTTTCAGTCGGGCTGCATAGGACATATGTTTGAGATAAGTAATCCTCTTGGTGAGGTACTTTTGTGGTCTTTCCAGCTGTTGGAAGTGTCTTGTGAGGTACATCCCAAATGGGGCATTGTACTCTATGATGGGTCTAATGAATGAAGAGTAGAGGGGCACTACAACCTCTATTTCTAGATGCAAACCCTTTAGTAATTAGATGGGCCACATAGAAGGATTTCCTAATTACTTTGGCAATATGATTGTCAAAGGAGAGATTACTATTCTACATGGGTCACCCCAGATCTCTTATTACCTCTTCTGTATTAAAGGGGATGCCACCTATGTGGTAATTTGTGGGTGTTTTGTTTTTCCCAAATGGGATGACTATGCATTTTTTGGCATTTAGCTTGAGGCCATGACTTTGACACTAGGTGTCCGTCTCAGTAAGGCCCTTTTGGAGGATGTCCGTGTTAGCCGGAGAGTCAGTTATGGCTCCCAGTTTGCAGTCAAAGGCGAACTTGGTTAGCCATAGTCCTCCTGTGTTTGCCTGTACTTCTAAGAAGTATATGCCGAACAGTAGGGGTCCCAGGACTGAGCGAAAGCCTTGTGGGACACCACTTGTGACTGGTTTAGAGTCGGACCTGGAGCCCGCTATTCTTACTGTGTGAGTTCTGTCTGTAAGCCAGTTGGCAACCCATCTCGTGACGTGGGGGTTTATGTTCAGACTGGTGAGTTTTTCTGTAATACCAGAGTGGGGAATGGTGTCTAAAGCCTTGGCGAGGTCAAGGTAGGCTGTGTGAACCACCTTCCTCTCATCTATGGCCTTGGTGACTGTCCTGAAGAAGTCCACCAGGTTAATAGTAGGCATGATCTGCCCTTAAAGCCGAACTGGGTCGGGTCAAGTGTTTGGAGGTTCCCAATGTCTTTGTTAATGAGTTCCATGATGATGTGCTCCATAGCCTTGCAGACCAGGCTAGTCAGGCTTATGGGGCGATAGTTATCAGGGTCAGTTGTGGCCCCTCCTTTGTGGAGAGGAATAACCATTGCTGTGCGCCATTCTATGGGCACATAGTCTGTGGAGAGGCTGAGGTTGAACAGCGTGTTTAGGTGGGGGGGTTAGTTCGTTCTGTAGTTCGTGCAAGACGCAGCCTGGGACATCATCTGGTCCCATTGATGCTGTGTTTTTGGCTTTTGAAAAGGCTGTTTTCACCTGTGCGTCTGTGATTTTTTGGGACACTACACTTTTCCGGTACTGTTGTGGGCCCTTTTGGAGGTGACAGGGGGGTGAAGTTTGCACTGAATCTATCTGCCAGGATGTTGGCAATATCAGTAGGTTCAGTATATTTTGTGCTATTTTGCACTAGTTCAGTACATATCTGCGAGTTGCCACTTAGATTCTTAACATAGCTAAAGAAGGCTTTGTGGTTATGAATCCTTGGCTAGTTTTCTTTCGAAGTTAGCCTTGGATGATTTCATGAGGGACCTCAATTTCTTACTGATAAGGGATGTCTTTCCTTCTTGGGATTTGCTTTTTTTCTGAACTAGTTTCCTCCTTCTATTGTATAGCTGTTTACTGCAGGTGTCCACCAAACTGGTTTTGTTCTCTTAGAGGTGTGAGTCTTGGTTTTGCTAGGGATGGCACGATCCATGCATCTTTGTTGGTGCTCATAAGAGTGCATTTGTAAAGGTTTCTGCATCTTGGACAGCGTTATCCTTTAGCGTGGGGGCTGTGAAACTTACCACCTCTGTCTTAAGTAAGGTGAAGTTTGTTTTAGAAAAGTTTTTTACTGTGGTTTTCTTAGTTGGGGGTGGTGGTGGGGTGTGGATATCCAGATTGATTAGTTTATGGTCTGATCTAACCAGTGACTGGTTGACCTCCGGTGTGGAACACCTGTTGCCCATGTTGGTGATGACCAGGTCCAATATGTTTTCACCTCTGGTAGGGGAGTTTACCAACTGATCCAGGGCATTTGAGTTGATGAATTCCAGGAAGCGCTGGGCCTGGGAATTTGTACTCTAGTAGTTTTCCCAGTGAATGGTAGGGTAATTGAAATCGCCCAATATCAGGGTGTTTGGTAGGACTTTCATGTTTTCCAGTGTCTCCAGAAAAGTGGAGTGGTGGTCCTGGGTCATGGAGGGTGATCTATAGCAGGCCACAATTTGCACTGCAGATTTGGCCAATGTTAGTTGCACATGGATTATCTCAGAGGTATCATGCTGCGCCACTAACCTGGAGGTGTAGGTATCCTTGATGAATATGGATACACCCCCTCCTTGTGTGTTTCAGTCATGTTCTGTGGCCGAAACGTGTGGTATGAGTTGTAGCCTGGTAGGGCTGGGGTGTTCTCTGGAGCCTTGAACCAGGTTTCAGTTACTGCACAGATGTCGATGTTCCCCATACTGAGGAGTGCTTCAAGTGCATGCATTTTGAGATTTAAACTTCTGGCGTCGAGTAGCAAGCTTCCTCTATTCGATACTTCCATGATGGTATTCGATTTTTCCCCTTAATTTCCCTTACTACCCTGTGTTCTTGTGGTAGAATTGTATATGTTATTAATTTAGCTGCACAGTAATATATCCTGTTTACTTCTGTTATATTGCATGGATCTCTATGGACAGTTATAATTACTGTACTCATTTGTTTTATCAAACTTCTGACTTTTTTTGGATTTTATTGACCTTCTGCAGTCTATTTCTTTCATTGATCTTAACATGTCGGTCTATCTCTATTAAATCAAGCAACACTTCTCTTAGCTCATTTTCTTCTAAACTAAAGGGCAGATTTTTTGTTCTCCATTTCTGTTTCTTTGGCATAGATGACTGTCCAGGAGAATGCTGTACTTGTTTCTTTGTCTTTAATGGTGTTTTAGACTTTGCTTTGGCTGCTGAGGTGGACTTGATAATAAGCTGTGTAGGTCTGAAAACACCCTCAGAAGCCGATGCCTGCTCAGCGGCTCCGGACCCATCTGAGGGAATAGTTTCCATACGCCCAATACCTTCAGTTTCCAGAGGCCTAGTTGTATCCATGTGGGAGTCGGAGGCGACCTGTGGCTCTGAGGTAGCTGGTGTCAGGGGCTGCGAAAGCGCCTCACTGAGAACCGGCGAATGGCCTAGAAAAGGCTTTGTCATTAGTTTTGGACCTCGGATGCCTGTCCTTTTCTTTGTCTTTGCGTTTTTTATGAATTCTGGTAGTCAGTGGTTCCGACGGCATTATGTAGTTAAACCTTCGGCCAAAGTAATGTAAAGCAAAATCAATCAGACGCTTATCAGTGCGTTGGTTGAATCTAGCACAAAACCAACTAGCAACGTCGTGGTCTGGGCTTAGGCAAGGAATACAGTAAGAGTGAAAATCCTTATGAAGTATTTGCTTCCCAGAAGAAATACAATTGTTAACTTTTACTGACATCAGTCTGGAGCAAGAAAAAGTTTCCCCAACGGGGTACTTAGCTTTACTGAAGACTTCGGTTCTGAAATTCAATTTCGAAAATCTCAGGAGTCGGCCGACCGGCACTTGCGAACTGCTTTTGCTTCGGGCACCGCGCGGCAAGAAAGACTGAAGAAAATGGCGTCGGCTGCATCTTATATACCCCTGGCGCACTGACGTCAGGGAAGAGGCGACAGCACCTGACGCCGGACCAGGACTTTGGAATTCAGGCCGACTGAGGGCAGCCTGCCAGCAGGATAACCCAAGTGTAATGACTGCAACAGTGAAACACGATGAACATCATCAGGGGATGGCAATGTTAAAGCCATACTGACTTCAGGTACCACTGAAGCTTCCTCATATGGAGTTTGGCAACAGAAAGCATGAGAATGGTGGATGTCATAAACTACAGGATCTGGAGAAATTTCCTGGCTGTGAGAGAGGACAGAGGAAAAGGAGACTGGAAGAAGGTTGCCAAACACAAAACCTTGGGAACAGAAAGACAGGCCAACATGGGAATGGTCTGAATCCTGCAACCAAGAAAAATATGATCCTGGGAGGGCGTAAGCACAGACTTCTTGAGATTGATGGTGAACTCTAGACCCTGTAAAAGACAAATGATAAAAGTTACGATCTTGTAGAAGACTGTTGGGGGAAACCAGCCTGAATAAGTAGGTCATCTACATAAGAGAATATATGTATCCCTCAAAGTCTGTAAAGGCAGTGACAGGAGTGAGGCATTTGAATACTCTTGGGGAAGTAGAAGGCCAAAGGGCAAAGCAGAGAACTGAAAATGAGAGGAAGAAACAAACATTTCCTGAACAGATGGTGAATAGGGATGTGAAAATGGGCACCCTTAAAGTCTACAGAGACCAAGAAGGCCTGAGGAGAAGAGGAAACAAAGTCTGAACAGACATCACTGTGAAAGAAGGGACCTTGAGAAACGTGCTGAGGAGAGAGAGGTCCTGAATTGGTCTCAGAGTCTCCTCCTTCCCAAGAACCAAAAACACCCTGGAGTAAAAAAGTACAGTTGTGTACACTTACCATAAATGTAGATGTTAAAGTGTATTCACTGTTGCAGTCATTACATTTAGGTTATCTGCTTGCAGGCAGCCCTCAGTCGGCCTGATTATCAAAGTCTTGGGTCCTGCGTCAGTTGCGGTCTCATCTTTCATGACGTCAGGTAGTCAGGGGTATAAAGCATGCAGCCGACACCATTACATCAGTTTTATTTGCCCCAGATGTCAGGTGCCCCCATAATGGGAAGCAATAAAATATAATACACCTCCAACAAAAAGAAAATACACCAGAAAGCTTATGTTTAGAAAACAAGAAGAGAGATATAGCCAATAGAAGTCAGGGGGCTGGAGGGAGGGTAACCAGGACTGCAACAATGAATACACTCTAACATCTACATTTATGGTAAGTGTACACAACTGTACTATGTTCTTCGTGTTTCACTGCTGCAGTCATTACATTTGGGTAGATTCCCAAAGCTAAGGAAGGGAGGAGGCAGTTATTGAACATTAGGACTAGCTATTAGGCCTTGCAGGACTGCAGTGGCAAAACCAGCTCTGGATTTAGAAAAAAATGGCAAATGGTAAAGCTTGGTGAAGGTGTGTACAGAACTCCAGGTAGCAGCTTCTGGGATGTCTCTGGTAGGAACACCTCTGAGAAACGCTGTAGAAGTAGATGCAGCCCTGGTGGAATGGGGTCTTATCCCCTGTGGGGTAGGCTTTCCATGGTGCTTATAACAGAAAAGAATGCAATGGCCTATCCACTTAGAAATGGTTTGCATTGAAATGGCCTTCCCCTCTGCCCCTGCATCAAAGGCAACTAGCAGCTGTTCAGATTTCCTGAGAAGCTTGGTCCTGTCCAAGTAAAATCTAAGTTGTCTGTGCACGTCCAAGGAGTGCAGTATTCGTTCCCCTTTGTTCTGTGGATTAGAAAAGAAGGTTGGCAAATGAATGGACTTAAGGGCCAAACTGGATACCACCTTGGGCATAAAGGAAGGATTGATCCTGAGAGACACCCTGTCTGCATGAAAGATGATGAAAGGCTCCACTGCCATGAGGGCCTGTAATTCAGACACCCTTCTTGCTGAAGTGATGGCTAGAAGGAAGGCTGTTTTCCAAGAAAGAAATTTCAACTCCGCAGTTGCAGCTGGCTCAAAAGGAGGTAGAATGAGCATTTCCAATACAAAGTTAAGGTCCCAGGCAGGAGTAGGGGCTCTCCTGGGTGGTCTTAAATTTTTGGTCCCTCTGAGGAATTGTTTCAGTAGGGCGTTAGAGAAGAGGGATGGCTCAGTATTATAATGTGCTGAGATGGCGGGGGCATGAATTTTAATGGAAGAGAAGGAAAGGCCCTTGTGAAGCATCTCTGTTAAGTATTAAAGGATATGCGGTAAACTGGGCACTGTTGCGCCCATCCCTAGAGTCTGGCTCCAGAAACAGAATCTTTTCCACTTTTCAGCATAGGATTTTCTAGTACTAGGCCTCCTTGCCTCCAGGATTTCTAGTACTAGGCCTCCTTGCCTCCAGGATGACATCCAGCACTTGTTTGCTGAGGGATGGTATAGGAGAACTCAGGAAATTAGCCAGGCTGCCAGGTTCAGAGTTTGAAGCTGGGGGTACAGAATCTGGTCCTCCTGCTGGGACAGTAGGGAAGGAGTCCGAGGCAGGTGCCATGGTTCCAGTAGTGACATACTGCGCAAGAGTGGGTACCATTGTTGGCGTGGCCAGTCTGGTGCAATGAGAATTGTCCTTGGTTTGTCCTGTTTGATCGTTAGTAAAACCTTCGAGAGAAGAGGAAGAGGGGGAAAGGCATATTTAGAGGCTTTTCCAGGTAAAGGACAGGGCATCCACTTTCTAAGCTTGGCTATGGGAAGTTCTTGTGCAGAATTTGTCCAATTGGTAGTTCTGAGGGGAGGCAAACAGGTCCATCTCTGGGCTCCCCCATTTGTTTCTCAGAATGTTGAATATCTTTGGCTCCAGTTTTAACTCGTGTGGGTCCATGAGATTTCTGCTTAGGTCATCTGCCAGTGTATTTAGTTTGCCTGGCAGGAATTGAGCTTGTAGGTGCACTTGGTAGCTCAAGGCTGTGTTCCACAGAGCCATGGCTAGTTTGCAGAGGGGGTATGAGTGGGTTCCCCCCTACCACATAACAGTGGTGTTGTCCGTCTTTACCAATAACTGTCCTGGAAGAATGTGGTCCTTGGAAGCTGTCAGAATTCTGTACAGCTAACATTTCTTTTTGACTGATATGCAGGTGCATTTGACTCTGGTTCCATTTTGCCCTGAATGCACTGCCCTGCCAAGTGAGCCCCCCATGCATAGTCTGATGCGTCTGTTGTTAGGGTTTGGGCGGCAGGGGGTAGAGTAAATGGCAATCCCTTGTTGTGGTGGCAGGCCTCTGCCCACCAAAGGAATTCTGTCTTTATACAAGGAATGATGGGAATCATTGATTCCAAGTCCTGAGAATGTTGATACCATAGGCTTTTTAGATACCATTGTAGTTTCCTCATATGCAGTCTTGCATATGGAATTAGCGGAATGCAAGAGGCCATGAACCCCAGGGCTTGCAGTATTTTCCTTGCAGATAGCTGGTTCTTTGTGGCCAGTAGTTTGAAGTAGGCAGTCAAATAAACTTGTTTCTCTGGCGTGAGACAGGTCATCTGAGAAGTTGTATTCAAGCTTGCTCCCAGGAATACAACTTGTTGGCAGGGTACTAGGTGAGATTTCTTTTTGTTGATGGTGTAACCCCAGCGAGGTTAGCAGTTTCTTTACAAATGCCAGATGATTTAATAGTATGTCCTGGCTTTCTGCCTGAATTAGACAATCGTCCAAGTATGGGTATATTTGAATATTTCTCTGCCTGCAGAACGCAATGACTGGAGCTAGTCACTTTGTGAATACCCTGGGCGCAGTAGATAAGTGAAAGGGCAGTGCAGAGAACTGATAGTGCATGTAGCCTGCTCTGAGGCGTAGGTATTTTCTGCAAGATTCCCTTATTGGGATATGCAGGTAAACTTCCTTTAAATCCAGTGTTGCCAACCAGGCATTTTTACCTAGCATGGGAAGCAGCTGATGAAGAGTTAGCATTTTGAATTTTGGGATTACTAAAAAAGGTGTTTTTAGGATAGCCAAGTCCAGGATAGGATGCCAGGTATTGTCTTTTCTGGGTACCAAGAAAAGTTTTGAGTAAAAACCTTGTCCCCAATCCTCTTTTGGGACAGGTTGAATAGTTCTGATACTTAGAAGATTGAGAACCTGCTGTTGAGCCTCTGCCCACTGATTTGGGGGTAGGTCTGGCCTACCGTCTGGGGTTGGTAAGGAGTGGAAGTGGAATCTGTATCCTTGGGAAACTATATTTATAACCCATTTGTCTTTGGTATTGAGTTCCCAGCATGGAGGGCGATCTTTCCCACTAAAGGAACATTCAGTTGAGCAGGGCTTGGAAGGTTTAAGGTTAAGCCACTGTGACAGTTTACTATAGGGGGTGTCTTACCCCTTCCAGCTTTGGAAGAGGGCATCCCCCACTGCTTAGGCCAGTGAGTACCTTGAGACTGAAGCCTGAGTGGTCTGCTGGTCCTGGATTTGGACGGAGAAGGCCTGGAAGAGACAGGAAAGGACCAATTCTTAGAAGGCCAGTGCCTTCCGAATCTGGGAGGCTGTTACTTGCAGAAAATCTTTAACAGTTTGTATAGATTTAGCTTTTTCCTCCATCTTTTTAAGTACTACTTCTGCTTTGTTGCCAAACAGGCGGTCTTTGTTTAAGGGGGGATCCAGTAATTTAGCTTTAACACAATCTGGTAAAGTTTGCTCCTTAAGCCAAGCATGCCTTCTAGATACAGACCCAGTGACAGCAGCCCTAAAAGATGCCTCTAAGGAATCAAAACCACATTGCAAAGTATGTTTACCAACTTGTTCAGCAGAATGCATTAAATCCTGTAATTCTTTATTTTCAGCACAGTCAGGAATCAACATAATTTTCTGTTTAAGTAAGCCAGTAATATGCTGTTGATACTTAACATATGAAACTGGCAGTTTAAGGCCCTAATGGCCAAAGTAGCAGAAGTGTATACCGTCTTACCCCATCTGGCCCTGGAGCCTCTATCAGAGGGGGTAGGGTTTTTGGCAGTAGTAGCCTTAATGCCTTTGGGTCCCTGTGAAATGGTCTCTGGATCCGCAGTAGGATTCTTAAAAAGGAACTTGTGAGAGTCAGGTACACTGTAACACCTGTCAGGTTTCCTGGGAGCCAAAGGTGAAGTGTCTGGGTCAGGCTAGATTCCATAAACGCATCATCTACAATGTTCAATACAGGAGGGATAGCTAAATGCCTGTGTTGAGGTAGGAGTAAGAATTCTCTAAGCCTCTTTTTGGAGTTGGAGTAATCCTGGCTTTCCAAGCGGAAATGCTCCCTAAGAGTATGCAAAGTTTCATCAAAAGAGAAATCTTCTGGAGGGGAAGCAGAGGGAATGGAGTCCTCTGCATCAGAATCCTCATAGGTAGATAAGGGCAAATCCTGGTCATCAGAAGAAACAGAAATTTCAGAATCCTGATCCAAAGAATCAGAAGGAAAATCAGTTCTAGGTCTCTTACAGGGAGAAGGGTGGCTTCCCCTGATTAGAGTAATAAGGTCTTCAGCCATTCTTATCATTTGATATCTAGGCATAAGGGCCTGACCATGCGGTCTGGGCAGTTTTCTAGACATTGATTGAGTTTTAGGCCTTGAAGAAAAAGATGGCGTTGGTTTGATATGCAAGTCAGCAGGCCTGAATACGCCCTCAGACGCTGGTGCCTGCACAGCGGCTCCGGACCCATCCAAGGTAGAGACATCCTAAGGTTCCAAAGTCGAAGAAGCATCTTGCGGCATACCAGACTCCAAATGGGTCCCAGTAGAGGCCTGCGAATCTGAAGTAGCGGGTATCAGGGGCTGCAAAAGCACCTCACTGAGTACCGGTGAACTGGTGACTAGCTTAACGGAAGCATCATCTGCAGCGTTGGACCTATGCAGTCTTGTCCCTGTCTTTATCTTTGCATTTTTTCGGAATGTCAGTAGTCAGGTGGCTTACCGAAGCCATTTCAGGATAATTGAACAGAGTACCAAAATAGTTAGATGCAAAAATGAACAGAAGACGAATAGTTCGATGGTTGAATAAGGCACAAAACCGACAACGAGGGACGTCGTGGTCTGGGCCTAAGCAAGGAATACAGTACGAATGAAAATCTTGATGAGGTATTTGCTTTCCACAAGAAATACAATTGTTAATTTTTACTGACATCGGTTTAGAGCAAGAAAAAGGCTCCCCTACGGGATACTTAGCTTTTTCAAAGACTTCGGATCTGAAACTTGAAAATGAAAATATCAGGAGTCGGCCGACTAGCACTTGCGAACTGCTTCTACTTCGGGCACCGCATGGCAAGAAAGACTGATGCAATGGCATCGGCTGCATGCTTTATACCCCTGACTACCTGACGTCATGGAAGATGAGACAGCAATCAATGCAGGACCCAAGACTTTGATACTTGGGCCGACTGAGGACTACCTGCAAGCAGATAACCCTAATGTAATGACTGCAACAGTGAAACATGAAGAATATCCTCTTCCCACTTGGGTGGGTGAAACAGGTTAAAGAATGCACTAACCAAAAGGGACTGCAAAACCTTTGGGAAAAGAAAGAGTTGGTCTGTAGGAGGCTGTGGAATGCCTGAAAAGGGGGAAGAGATTTTCATATCATTAAATACCCCTGACAAATAAGACAGCATCCAAGAATTTGAGTTGGTCTGTTGCCAATTTGGGAGAGTCAGAGAAAGGCAGAGATACAAGAGGACTTGATTATGGGGAAGAAGAAACAAAATGTCAAACAAAAGCAGGCTTGTCCTGAAAGGAAGGCTTCTGAGAAGTAGGAGTGTGACTGGACTTAGCAGGAGGAATATGCCTGTACCCCTTCTTACCTTTGGGAGGTTGATGAGTCTGCCGACAAACAAAGGCAGATTTAGAAAGGTGAATCATCTCAAATTCGAATATAGGGAGACAAAAATATACATGAGTTCCTGTATGGCCTTATCCTTATCCTAGTGGGACTCAAAGAGCTTTCCCTTCTAAAATCAGGCAGATCAGACACAACCTTAGCTACCCGAGAAAGTACAGCCAACATATACCTGGTCATGTGAGTTTGGTAATCAACAGCCCAGAAAAGGCAAAGTGGCACCAATATATACTTGTTTACCCCATCTTTCCACAGCTCTACTATCCTTATCAGAAGGAAGGAGTTTAAAAGAAGGCAAAAGTTTGGAAGGCTCATCAGCTGAGACAAACCACAGAACGTTCAGCAGCACATTTAAACAAGAACTTGTAGTCCTCAGGCACACTGTAGAACCAGTCAGGTTTCTCAGGGGTTGAGGGCTGAGAGTCAGGAGCCACAAAAGCAGGAGAGAAGTCCAAAAGTGCTGCCAATAGAGGAGGAACTGCAGAAGCCTTAGCAGACTCCATTTGTAGAAGTTTATAGTATTTCTTTTGGATGTCAGAGACCTGGGAGCAATCCCACTTAAAAGTTCTCCATCATACGACTGACAGAATCCCCAAAGGATAATTCTTCCATGGGGGAATCTGGCCTCAAAGAAAACTCTTCCTTTGAACCACAGTCCAGAGGAGAAGGAATTTGAGAAGAGTATACATGGGATTCCCCCCCAGAATCTAGGTCCTCATTTGAGGAATCTGTTTGCCCTCTTAACAGGCATGGAAAACCAGGGAGTAGCAGGGACTCACACCACTAAGGAGGCTTAAAGGCCATCAAGGCATTAAACAAGCCTCGAGTAAAATCTTGCCATACATGTTGGGGATCTTTAACAATAGGGGTAATATGCCTGAGCTTTTGCTTTTTCTTAAGCGTGATGCTTACCCTAACAAGCCTACGTGGATCAGTCCCTTGGTGGGATTCAATTATCACACTAGGAATCTCTTCCCAGACTAAGACTTGAGGAATCCCCCTCAGCCTCTCGGAAATCAAAAGTGGTCACCCTCACTGTCCAGAACATATGTTTGCAAAGCCTAACAGGATGTGTGAGAACAAGGATCATTCCAGTCTGACGGGATCACAGCAGAGGAATCTGATGCAAGCAATGCAATACATTCTTCAGGGATTTTACTTGCTTCTAAAGAGATGTCCGGTGGAGACTGGACAGTAACTGGAACTGACCTAGACTTTTTGGCCTTCTTGAAAGACCATGAGGGACAGAAGGATTCTCCCATAGCACCCTAAGTTAACAATTTAAAATGCTGGTTCTCAAGTTACATGGAAAGGGAAGATAAACTACTACTGAGGGTCTTCGGGACAAAAGCTTGACAGACAGAGCACTGCATACGGTCGTGGGAAGCACACAGAGAAAAAAAGCACAGGTCATGATATTTTTTATGAGGAATGGATGGCATCAAGACAAGTAACAGCAAATTGAGAGAAAAAAAAAAAAAAAAGAGAGAACAAACCCCAATGGAGCACTTACTTGAAAAGCAGCTTGATAATCAGCACAGCAGACAGGCATTCAGACCAACATTCAATAACAGTGTTCGGATTGGCAGCAAAGAAGTTCCAAGTATTTGCATCCATATGTCACCTTTATGCTGTACACAGGCAGCATGTGTGTCACGTGTGGTGCCTACAAAACCCAAAGGCTTTGGTATACTGCCTGGACGTTGGGCTATCCTTGGCAGGAGATCCCTTCAGTGAAGAATACTGGGAAGGACCTCTATAAACAGGCAGATCTGCCACCATGGTAAATACAATCCGTTGGCAGCAAAGGAAATCAATAGCTGTGGATCTTTCCTAAGATCTTCAGTGCAGTGGTTATAAAGCCACGGGTGTCTGTGAAAATCTAGACAATGGGACATGTATCCCCTTTGTTGGAACAGTTTGGAAAACTAGTCAAAGGCTGACAGTCTGGTTAATAATACATTCAGTAGCTACTTTAGGCATGAATGTGGATCTTAATATACAAGAAACTCACCCTAATTTAAAATGACGGTGACGGTGTCTTGCACAAAAATGGAGAAACTTTCTTGCTTCCTTGCTGATCCTAATATGACTGTATGCATCTTGAAGATCCAAAGATGAACATAAACAGCTCCTGCAAATGAGGAATGCAGCACCAGTACCAAGCTTGATGCCAATGCAATCATCAGGACCGAAAGCATGTGTCAGAGTTGATGGCTATATGTACCAAATGGGTACAGCACTGTCAACCCTCAACACCGATGTTGGACAATTCTAGAATGCATTGGACAGATGCATGGTAGTTTTGCTAGTAGATAAAGGTACAAATCATCCATTATGAACAGGTACAGCCAAGTTGACCTCTTTGCCATGAAAATCTGCTTACTTTGGTTATAAAATATGCAACCAATGGACATCTAACAGAGGACAACTTACAAAAAACATATACAACAGAATGAATAACCAGCAAAAATCAGTGTACCTGAAATACCACATAGCCATAGGTAATCCTATGACTAACTGCTGGTGGGGGTGATAAAGCTTATTTGTCAAGTCCAGCGACCAAAAATTGAATTTGCAGTATCAGGACAATTCCCTTTCCCCAAAATGCAACAATTTGCAGTTAAAAAAAAAAAAAAAAAAAACTGGGTGCAGAAGTATTCCTCCTGGACATGGAAAAAGACTGTGTGAATCCAAAGCCTCCAAATAACAGAATTCACTGTCATCAAGAAATCTTTGTCATGCAAGACCTGAAACCTGAAGTCTCATATGTCCAAAAAATATACAGATTCAAACAAAATTCCAGTGAATATTAAAACTTCTGTTATATTACAAAAAATGCTTCTGCAGAGGCCTTTGGGAAGTTGCGCCCTCCTCACCTCTGTCACTTCAATATATTAACAGTGAAAATGCTGTACTTCAGAGTAGGAAAAATACTCCCAAGGCACTACAGCCATGAACTTAGCATATATTCCCTTGCCTTCATAGAGGAAGTGTCACTATTTAAAAGACCACAGTTAAAAGTCCTTGGAATTTCACCAGGCACCCATCACCAAGTGCTCCATTGGCTAATAAGCTGTGCCTACACTGCACTGTGCATATAATGTGTTTTCTTTTGATAGTACTGTAAAGGATAAAACAGCAGGGAGGGGTGTCAAACAAGTCAGCAGACAAAGTACCAAAACTACTTGAGGACTACATGAGGGGAAAGGGTCACTTTCCCCAAGTGCTGCAACCACCATCCTGTTAGCCAAAACTACCTAACAAAGTGCACACTGCAGCATAATACACACTTTAGTATATTTCTATTGCTTCAACAAACTGTATGTATGATGTATAATTTGCAATCACCACTTAATTGTCAGTGGAAAGATGCTACACATGCAGTTCATCATACATACTACAGAAGACAGTTCTACAGCGAGTTAAAAAATGCAGCCAATCACCACTTATCAGTCACTGAAAATTGAATTTTTCCAAAACAGAACACTGTTGGATAGTCCAGATTAAAATAAATGCTCCTGACACTAGTGCAATTGATCAGCATGTTTGACGTACTGTTCCCTATGTGTTTTAATGTTTCTGTATTATGGGTACTGCACAACCGACCATTAAGTGAACATATAAGAGTTTGTATCAGCAACTCTTTCAGTACAACATCCTGCCTATTAATCTTTGTTATATTTGAAAAAAAAAATAGTTATGAACTTACGTAAGATAAGGTTCAAGTTATACTTGCTATGTAAATGTCTTAAGACATGTGTGCTTTACTTTTTTGCCACCTGCATGGAAATGTGTCTCTGTTCTTTAAGCTGTGCACCTCTGGATCTTACAGATGCACTGTGAGAATGGGTGTGTCACAATCAGGTGCTCTTGTACATTACTGCAACTTTTGGTACCAATGGCATTTCAATTTCCAGCAACAGAACTCCCTTGTGCTACTTAACCAGGATCATAAGAGTGAAGGAAAACAAAATCAAACTTACATAATGACAAATTACTTTTCTTTTATGGTTTTACTGACAGGATAACAGAGAACCAGAGAAAGTCTATGCTATACTTCTAATTGAGCTGAACTATATGTAAAGAATTAAATAAAATGTCACTCAATAAGGTAGTTCCTTACCCCTCTTTAAAGTTCTAGAGGGTGAAATCTGTAAATTTACTCATAGGCTGTCTTCCCAGGTGCTCACAGACACAGGGAACAGGTAGCAAGAACTGATGTGGCTTGGCTCAGATGCACGCACTGTGTGTGTGCATTATTTTTACGAATATACACATATTTATTCAGTCTTCTCCACATTTATATCTAAAAAAATGGAACACCCTGCTCCACAATATAGTATCCCAATCTTCCTTAAAGTTTAAACACATACTAAAAAAAATCATATGGCAAATACTTGGCTATGTTCCTGTTTCAGCCCAGGTTAATTCATCCTCAATTTCTAAAGCCCTTAAACCACACATACCAGTTCTACTACAAAACTAATCACCTCTGTATTCTGAAAGTCAAATTTTCAATTTCTTGCACCCTCTGTAATACTACAAATCAACATGACTGTGAACTTACGGTGTATAGTAACTCTCTCTAACCTAGGTCTAACATGTAACACCACATTGGGTCTTGCATCACACTCACTACAATTAAGTATATGGATACTATTAGGTCACCTCAGACCACAGATTACATAGCTTAGAAATCACATTTTGTATATATTGTATCCTGTACCAGTCATCAACTGAAACTTCTGTCATGCTTCTGCATCACAATATTGTACATTGTATGTTAGATGTTGGTTTAATTTGCTTAATTCAATATTCACCATTTTGTTTAATTTGACACTCAAAGTTTTTTTCTTCAAACTACAATTTGAATTGTATTTGTAAATGGTACTTGTATCTTACATTTTATGTGGAGCTTTTCTCACTGGACTTTCCCGGTTAACAAATGTTAAATAAATAAAAATACACACACACACACACACATACACATTATATATATATATATATATATATATATATATATATATATATATATATACACACACTGTGTCCAACTGGACTTTCCCAGTTAACAAATGTTAAATAAATAAATAAAATACATATATATGTATACAGACATGCACACTGTTATGTGTGTGTGTGAGAGAGAGAGAATATACATAAAAACAAGAAAAGCACATGCAGGCAAGAACAGCCACATAACAGATAATGTACATTAGAAAGGTTGCTTACTTTGTAACCTTATTTCTGGCATATCATCTGCCTTATCATGAAGCCACTCCTGGGGATGAGGCCTGAAATTGGCCTGTGAAGCAGCATAGGCCACAGGGTCGTTGCTGACCCAGGCTGTTAAGTAGATGAAGAAAGCACTGGGGTTAATGACTCCATCTGCATCGACCAGACGCTGTTTAGTTAACTGCAGAAAAGAAAGATGAGAAGCCCTTCAGGATGCAGGTTTGCTTTTCATGATTTTCTTTTTAAGCTTCAAGAGCCAGAAAACATACAAAGAAGGCCACACATTATGGAACACAACAAGCAGATTCTTCTGTGCTATTACTCTTCAAAGAATTTCCATGGTTCTTTTTTTCGTTGAAAAGGACAAGTTGTACAAAAAATAGTTCATTTTATTAAAAATGCTAGTATTAAAAGTGCAAAAGATAGGTGCTAGCATTTTACAGCTCCCCATAAACTATAATAAGAAGAGTTATTGTGCAAACCCATCCTTCCATTCAGTAACAGCAACAGCAAAAATGCAGATAACCTTTCTAGAAATACTACCAAGATATTCTTTGTCACATACGGACTGTAGAGTAATAAATCCTAAACTCAAAAAGACTTGCTCGTGACTGAAAATATGCACAAGTTAGAGAAACTACATAAAAGAGTTGGAAAATTTTGGCAAGGCTCCCTGGACTAGGTCTGTGTGCAGTTAACCTCTGTTGTTAACACCGAAGGAAATGCCACCCAGCAAATGGAGGAGAGCTATAAAAATAAAACAACATCTGTATAAATTTTGCAAACAATTGCCTTTTTTGACCCTTGCAAGCAAAAAATACCCAGAAATCATGAAAGAAGGGGATCCCAAGCTACTGCTGCAGGGAAGAGTGTACTTAGCAGATGTGCACATCTGTCTCTGCATGACAGACATACCAGAAAACTATAAACATATATTTCAGCAAACAAGATTCAACTTTTAATTGCCTACCAGCACTTAAACCTAAAAGAAAGTTGGATAAAAAAAAAGTGTATACACATGCTTTTCTGGCTCCCTAGCTTTTATCCAGTACTAAGAGAAAACTAGAAAAAAAGTAGTATAAAAAGAATATTGCACAGGACAACACAGAATGCAATAACTGGAGACTTGAAGCTACCTCTGGAATCAGAAATGCTGGCTTGCTGCCCTATGGGCAGAACACAGAGCCTCTTCCCCCGCCTTAGGCACAGGAAATGACACCATAAATAAACTCCAGTCCAATCTCAACAACCTAAAGCACAGTGACTCACCAATGCAGAACGCAGTAAGATGGAAGGGAGGGGGGGGGGGGTTGATTTTTTTCCCCTTCCAAGGGCCTGTAAAACTATATAGTAAACATTACTTTTCTTAGCACACAGGGATACTCCTCACATTACTCAATAACTCTATATAACATTCTACATGAACCAGTTACTTAAGCAAAAGTAAACAGTAAATGACACACACAATTATCACAGTGGCAATTTTCTATCAAACAATAACCAACCGAACCCCTAGTAATACTATAATCAATCTAAGTTGTGCTCTGGTATTCACTTATATCTGCGGCTCATTTTTCATTGACACATTAGCCAACTAAATGAACAGGCAAGTGAAACTTAAGCTACAATGACCATGGAGCTAATTATATTAAGTAATGGAATGCAGGGGGCAAATCATCCCATGTGGGGGTTGTGGGTGCTTTGTCCCAAAGTAAAAAAAAAAAAAAAAAGTTTTGAAGATCGCCCATTCTATTAAGTGAAAGTTAAAAGTACTGACGCTATGGCCATGTGAAACCAATAAAAGAACAAAGGAAAATATGGTTTACTGATAAAAGGTGGGAGCACTTTTGTTTCTCTAAAAACAAAACTTCTTCAGACATCATTAAAAACAACTTCACTTCACGAAGTAGTGAACATGGACAGGATGATCTCATTTATAAAACTGCTCTACTAGCAAAGCAAGAAAAAACTGTCAAACATCCTGAATGCAAAAATATTGACTAAAGCTGAGGTACCAGACACTAAAAAATTTATCTACATTAGTATTTTAAGGACCTGGATTTTAAAACATATTTAATGTTAACGCTGTCCTTTAACCTTGGAAATCCCATAGAATTGAGGCATGCCCAAAATATCTTTTTGATCTATATAAGGAAGATGTGTTGTGATGCAACTAAAGTCTACTGTACGTCAAAGAATGAAAGTACTCACTCACAATTTTTACTACTGCTGTGCTTTCTCACTCACTATCTTAACTGGGCTTGATATATGCTGCTGAAATGGGATGCATGAAAACAAACCATATTTTGTGCTCTACTTGCTAGTTAAGACAATCTGGCAACCCACACAAAATCTCCTAGCTTTTTAGTTCTGATCAGAATGTAACAGGAGGGATCACAGATGGGGAACAACATAAAACCTTAAGTAGTACATCCCAAGGGCATTAGCCACTCTACAGAAACAAAAACATTAACTAACACACCCCAAAAGCATTACCCACTCTTCCTCCTTTACTAAACAAATTTTACAGCTCAAACAACATTTACAAATGTCATCTTTTGGCAAAACCAGTTGCTATTACTTAATCTAAGAAGGCAAAAGATAACTTAAAACATGGGCTGTTTTTTCAAAATGGTAAGCAGTGTCATTAAAGCTCTTTACTTCAGCTTTTCTTCCATTAGCTCCATTTAACTACATCTCACTTACTTGACTGAAATCAAATGGTCTTTCTCTGATGCCTGTTTGAACTAAAAGTTTGTAAGCCAAGACACCATCATTTGATCCATTTTTGTAGCTGTTGTACGTTATTTGCCCGGCTTCCCATTCGGTGTCAAAGGTATCCTGCAATCCTATACGAAAAGACAAAAACAGTCAAAGCTTCATGAAGTGCTTTAGTATCACACACCAATAAACTCGTACTGACAACTTAATTCCATAGGACTATAATGCAACAAGTAATTTTTCACCACCCCATTATATATTCAAGGAATGCAGACTCGCATCAAGAATATAAGTCGGTGTCCTAAGCCAGAAAACTCATATCCAGAAATGCTCACTAACTGAGCTAGATGAATTTGACTTCCTTATGTCTTCTGAACTGCCCAAGTGGTAAAACATGTGAAAGTGTTTTGCCGATGTTCTATCCTACTTTGCGGCATCTGAGGAGTTAAGGGCTGCAAACCATTTTCAGTTGTGTTACTCTTTACATTTGCCCACTGTATTTTAATAAAAAAGATTTGTAAGCTTTTTATTAAAATCTTGCCCGAAATAAATTTAATCAATCATAAGATGATGTCATGCGATGTTGTCCACAGTCTTTAATGGAGACTTCATCTCACATGTGCAATGCTATGACCATTAAAGGTCTATGGATGTGCATCTATGGTTTTACCTATGCTGATGCCACAGAGGACAAAGTTTGTTTACACTTTGCATCATCAGTGTACTGAAAATTTTTTTTTTAAAAGTTTTCTTTTTGTAAAACTGAAAAGGTGAAAATGTTTCCTGATGGAAGAAACATCAACATAGATCTGCAGTTTATGCATCACATACTGTGAAGCACAGGTAAATTTATCTCCATTGGCAAATCATTTTTTTAAATAGAAGGATTACAGTGATCATACATGGTGGAGGACATGCAAAACATAAAAATTACACCGTCATTGGGTTTGGGCTGCTTTTATGAGTTTTCAAACCATACTGAATAACTGCAAGGGTGACTGTAAATCTTCACCTGCAATATGTGTGGAAAAATCTATTTAATGGGACATTAGTTATCTTTTACCAGTATTGGGCGACATGCTGAGCTTTTTGATGATCTCTTTTGCCACATGCTTGGTACAAACCTCTAAACCTACGAACTTGGTTACAGCTGGTAGTATGTTTTGAAGGAGACCTTAAATGCCAAATTAAAAAGAGGACATATTTTTGGAAAGCAAAGATATAAAACTAATAGGACAGGAGCAGCAAACTGGACAGAATAATAAATGTGCAAGATCTGTACCCTGTTTCCTTGCATACATTGCTTCACACCCTATCAGCTGTGAATTAAAAAGTACTAGAAACCCAAGACTAACTTACAGCTTGGTGCTGCATAAATTATTTATGCGGATAAAAAATACTACATACTTGGTTGAGCCAGTCTCCCAAAAAAGGGCTTGCAAACAATATTATTGCTAGAGGATATCACTTGTAGTGGGTGCTGAACTAAAAGGATGGAACTATTTGACAGAAGTGAATGAAACAAGTTTTCAGACACAGGATACATGCATTTGTTCACTAGGGAAATTGCTGGTCATCACTATTAAAACATTATGCAATATTTACCCCTAAGCAACTTAAACAAGCCAAATCTAAACTTTAATGACTTGGTATCTTGCAATACTCATGGAGCGAAATTTATCATGTACTCATTTATGCCTTTGAATTAGAATGGCATACCCAACTGTAAGGACAATGCAGAATTAAGACCATGAGCTGCCCGGAGTTTGATGTCTTCAATTTCTACTTTCTATCGCAGCTACTCTGAACAAGTCACTTTAAAACAAATCAGTGCTCCCATCATGCCTCACTAAACAGCCACTTATGTATAATGTGCACTTGCCTATTTAAATTAATTAAATAAGTAAAAACACAAAAAATCTGAAGTCCCTTTTAATGCTCATTTACATTACAATGTCAAACAAAGCAATGGTATTCGTTAAACTGTGCCAAATCTGAAACAAAGCCATTATTTTCTCTCAGTGTTTTACTCTCAGCATTCAACTGCACAATTTCCCAATCATAGCAAAGCTACTGAACCCTTTACCGCAGGCATTATGTTACTATGTTGACTCGTGAAATGTTGCCCTCCTTAAACTTTACTTTATATAACATCAAGGTATGCATGTCCTGGGGGGGGGGGGTTGAGGTCTGGCTAAACTGGAGAACTTCGAACAGCATTCATCTGCCCTATGACTGTCAAATCGTTCCATCTGTTTAACTTGTGTTGCTACTAAAAATCTTACAATCTGATGCCAGCATATTTAACTATCAAGCCAATATCCAGTCACTCTCAACTGGCACTTTGTATTCATAGACCAGTTCTCGCCCTTCTATGACATCACCTGTAACCACCACCATCACCACCACCAAACAAGCAGCAAAACAACAGCTCTTGTAAGCAGTTAAAAGGAAACACCTGTAGGAAAACACACCCACACATCCACACCCACACCCACACCCACAAACTCTTAAGGAAAAGATGAAAGAAAACAGTGATGCATTTCACAGTGGCACAGAGGCAGCTCTAATCAGAAACTTTCACTGCCTTGATAACTGCACTGTGATGTACAGAGAATAGAAATCCAAGCCATCCCTGGCACAGCCCTGAAACTTCCCCTTCCTCATTTTCAATCTAATTTTAAGAGCAGAAAGCAAAATGCACTTCCCATACAGATCTGTAGTGGCTACTCAAAGCATACACAGACTTAAAAGGTGTAATACATAAAATATACAGAAATGCAGGGCACATCTGCCAAACTAGATATAAAAGCCACATAAACCATAACCTGCAACAATGTTGTAAATTAAACGGCTTCTGTCAGGCAAACCATTTCAGTCACTCTTAAAACTGCACTGCTGCACAACATCTAGTTACTAATTTAACAATATGAACTCAAATTGTTTCCAGGGTTAAAAATTAAAATACAAGCAGAAGTATCCAATTAAAACACCCCACCCACCAAAGGCAAAAACAATTTAAGAACGAAGACAATTATATTTATGGGTAGTTTTACTTTCTTAAAGATGTGACAATTAGCTTGTCTTTCTCTTGGGTCTCAAACAAAAGTTGTAATTAACAGTTAAACTAATATCTAAAATGAGTTCTAAAGCATTCATGTCTCTATTATTTTTTTTTTTATCTCTGGTGCTTGCTCCCTTGTAAGATTAACATTTTAAGTCTGCTGTCAGTTTCCAACATCATAGGCAGTGCAATGTACAAACTGCAGAAAGCAACAGGCTCCTCCAACAATATGTCTCCGATAAATTTAAGAATGACTCTAACAAAGTTCAGTTTCAAGTGAGCAAGCCATCACATGAAGACAATGACGTGAAAGCATGACAGAAAATATAACCTCTATTTTTCTGCTAATTAATGTAGACAAATGCCTTAATGGTTCCATCTATATGCAACCACCCACAGCTTTTGAATATAATGCATGTCCTCCTCCTGCTTGAGGAGCTCACAAACACAGGACTACAAGAAGGGCATTGCACCTTATTTTGGCTCCCTCTCTTTCTGGATGTGCATTCTGAACCAAAATCCATAGTTTCACCACCACTGAATACAATTTTTTTCTGTCTTTGTAAATGTGCATCACAAAGTAATAGCAAATTAAGTCAGAACTCATATAATTTGAATGGAATCACTAAAATCTAAAAACTTACAGCAGTCCTCAACTATGTTCCATACTACATACAGAAACATTCTGCTTTTATATCCACTTTACATGTCTACTCATATGCAACAAAACAGTAAAATTCGCTTCTCTATGAAAATGCAGTTTTCAGCATGGTACATAAATAAGACAAACAGCAGGGAGAAAAGTTATAAACATAACGGAGTGAAAACATTCGTTTTAATACCTCGCAATGTAACTTACTGAAGTGTTACTTTAGTTGAGGTTAGCAAAGTATAAATGTTTAGAACAGAAACAATGTGTTTTTAAGCAACTTCAAAGTAAAAACTGATCAAAAAATTAAGAGGAATGGGTTTAGGGACTGTTAGAAGTAAAGTCAGTTAGTTCTTTGTTGCCACATTGGTGAAATTTCAAGTGTTTTTTTAAGGTTTTGGCAGAAATTAAACCGACATGCTGCACTATTAGCTAGTGTTGCCTATATCAATTGTCTGTGTCAAAAGTATTACAACTTGTATGCTGAAAGCTTGTCTATTTTCTGTGACCTTGACTTCTGCTTGTAGGAAAAGTACCACATTTAGCCAGTATGTGGTAAAAATAATCCATCCTCAAATTTGCTTTGGGCCCTATTAATGGTGACCAGGTCAACATCTACCAATTTTTAAGTTACCCTTACTTTTTCTACAAATTGTCTAGAATTCCTCTAAATTGTATGATTGTTATATCATTTGTATAGAATCTTAACCAATGTTTATGTCTAATTTGTTATAACCATTTAAATGCAGATGTTTTTATTTTTGAAGATTGTAAATAATTTTTCTTAAAATGTTTTGTACTAATTTGGAGCTTTTCTCCCTGGGCCTCCACTAAAAATAGGCTGCTTCTCAGTTGGACTTTCCTGGTAATCAAATGCCAATAAATAAATGTGAGTAGTCAAATGCTAATAATAAATAAAAGTGACTAGGCTTGTACCATCCAGGTGAGAGTGATTCACTTTAACAGAAACTCGTCACAGTTCAATACTTAGATCTTATCACCACAGTGTTGTGCAAAGAAACTTATCAGAATGCAGTTTTATGTGTAGGTCTTACTATCTCAGTTTAAGCACTGTGAAAGCAAAACCTAAGCATTGCCATCTCAGTTTAAGCAGTGAGAAGCAATGGCGTTCATTTTATGATGGAATGGTCATCAATTTTGCAGTCCTGACATAGTACAATCTAGTTTTACCGGTTGTGTAGATTAACTCTGGTAACAGAACAGCACAGACTAGTTTTAGTTCTGATTTGGCAGTTACAAGTCTTTGGCACTGAATAATGAATCCAAAGTGGTGATGTAGGTAAATAAGACACATATTCAGTGTGCCACACATCTTTACAATAATCCAGGTCCTAGGAAAGCTACAATGTGAGGGTAGCTCTCAGTGCAAGAATGGAAATGGAACGCGCACCAAACATGCTATCCATCTTGATGGGTGGATTTTCACTACAGAAATGCCCTAAAAAAAGGAAATACTACACTCCCTCCTCGTGAAAGTCTGAAAGTCATAAAAAAGTTCCATTACAGCTCAATATTTGCTTTCACAAAAAGCCAGGCATTAAAGTTTCAATGCCTGCAGGTAAAGTGAAGGAAAGATTTAATTTCTTATCAGCAGCATGTCTCAGATAAGGAAACAGATTCTGTTAGACAGCAAAAGTAGTTCCAAAGTGTCTTTTTTCTTTATTTATACTTGTTGACTAGTTTGGTCCCACTAGGCTAATGGCCTCTTTTCAAAGGAGACCAGAGGTGGTATTTATACTACTTTTTTGATAGCTGCAGTTGGGTCTTTTACATCCGCTTGGGCTGCCATCAACTCAAGCAGATGGGAACTCAGTTTAACATCTCATCCGAAGGACGGCACACTCAGAATAGAGCACCCAACCCCCCCCCCCCGTCATAATGCTGCACTACACTAACAGCAATTTGAAAAATTAATCTAAACTCGGAGTAGGAATACAGCCCAAAGATGAGCATGCTACCAGCTGAACCACTGACATTACTTTTTCAGGTTTCCAAGTGTACCTGCTAGCACCTCACCAATAGGTATCCTGTACATCAACATGTTAACTTTGCAGGTTTTATCACATTGTACACACATTCAGCTATATATTCCCTTCTGTTTAGCAAATTCTTATGCCCCTATAAAAGTATGCCTGACAATGTTTTAATCACCTCTGGATACACAATAATGCTGCCATTCTGATTGTATTTAGTGCATATATAGGAATGGAGTCCTGACTCCTGTGCAGAGTCTGCATGCCCACCTTGTGTCTGTGGGTCTCCAGTAGGTACTTTAGTGTCCTCCCAAACTGAAAAATATACCACAGTTGAACTGGCCCTCCTTCAAAATACCCATGGGATGTATGGATGTGTACATGTGCAAGTCTTACAATAAACTGGTATTATGTACAAGATTAATTTTCTGCCCTTGTGGTGAGAATCTCCTACTGATCGGTGACACTGAATAGGAAGGAAAAATTAATATTAACATTTAACATAAAACTGTAGGTTCCAGCTAGCACTGCCCTTGTAATTTTATGAATCTTTCCAATACGATTATGTACAGTTCTTTGGTCATTCAACTATATTGGCCTGTGCTAACTTGCAAATTGGTTATGCTGCCAGAGCACAACTTTAACGAAACACTAATATCCACTGTTCCTTGTAGTTACCTGCGATCATCCCAGGTGTACTACAAGTGCTGCATGTGGACAGCTCACAACACACTTGCTTGTTTGCTGCCACTTTCTTGAAGAAAAAAATCATCATCATCAACCCCTCCCCTTCCCACTTTCTACATGGGGTCAGGGTATTGTGTTATCTTTTGCCATCTCTCTCAATTCAATGCCACAATCCTGCCTTCTTAAACACTCATGCCGCACAGACGCTTTTTTACACAATCCATCCTGGTCTTTGCTGGACGTCCTTGTTTCCTCTTACCTTCTTCTGTCTGTCCCAAATCATCTTCACCAGACTGTCTTCTGCTTTTCTGCATGTGCCTGAACCACCGTAATCTGTTCTCTGATTTTGTATTGCAATTGGAGCTATGCTGGCTTCTGCTCTTATGTCCTAATTTCTTTCTGTCTCACAGTGTGCATCCTACCACCCTTCTCAGGCACTTCATTTCCATCACCTCTAGCTTCCTCAACTGCTCAGGCATCTGTACCATGCAGCAGTACTTGGTTGCACCACTGTCTTGCACACCTTACTTTTCAGCTTCTTTGGTATTCTGACATTCACTACACCTGAGATTCTATGCCAGTTGGATGCAGCCCCTCTGATTCTACCTATGACATCTTCATTCAGACTTCTCTTCTCCTCAACCACCACTCCCAGATGCTTGAAGCTATTAACCTGTTCCACCATATTCCCTTCTACCCCAATTCTCAGCTTCTTCTGATATGCCCAATTTGCTGCCATGACTACTGTCCCATCTGTACTTAGTTTCATCCCATGTGCCTTCAGGTTTGCATTCCATTCCCCTATCCTTCGCTGAAGTTCTTGCTCAGAGTCTGCCTGTAATGCCACATCATCTGCGCACAGCAACTTTGTTGACCTGTCCCCTCCGACCTGTTTGTTAATGTAGTCCATCACCAGTATCAACAGCAGTGGGCTCAGAGCTGAACCCTGGTGTACACCCACTCCCAATGGGAACCCCTCTGTGAGGCCGAACACTGTTCATACTTGAGTCATTGGGTCCTTGTACATAGCCTGCACTAATTCTAACAAAGATTCTGGGACTTCAAACCACTGCAGTACTGCCCAAATCAGCTTTCTTGAGATCCTGTCATATGATTTCTCCATGTCTAGGAATGTCCAGTTGAACTCTTTCCTCATCTCTAGCTTCTTCTCATCTATCTTGTGGCACTGTAAACACTGGGTCAGTTCTGCTGCATCTTGATCTTAATCCAAAATGCTCATCTCACATCTTACTTTGATAAATATGTTTATCAGTCACTCTCTCTACAACTTTCATGCAATGTGACAGGAGTTTAATGCCTCTGTATTGCCCACAGTAGTGGATGTCCCCTTTGTTCTTGTACACTAGCATGAGTATGCTTACTCTCCAGTCATCTAGGATACACTTTTCTCTCCACACTGCTATGAGTGCCCTCAGGAGCCATTTCTCCCCTGTCTCACCCAGCATCTTTATCATATCTGCTGTGACTTCATCTGAGCCTGTTTTCCCTGATTTCATTTTCCTTAGTGCTGTTCTTACTTCTTCTAGGGTGGGCTCCTTTTCTTCTCTCATCATAGGCTGTCTGGGGCAGTACAGCTTCTGTAGGGTTTTCTTCACTCAAAAGTTTCTGGAAATACTCCTTCCATCTGCCTTTGATGTCCTGTGGACTGGTGAACATGTTGATGGCATCCCTTATGAAGTATGTCTATCTTCTTTATCTTTCTGTCTTTGTCTTGCAACCTGATATAGTTTCCTTGTGCCAACTACTGAGTCACTTTCCAGAAGCTGGTAGAGTGTCTCCGATGCCTTGCTCTTTGCTACTGCAACTCCCTTCTTAGATTCTTTGTTAGCCAACTAGTATTCCCTCCTAGCCTGGTTAGGAGGGTGGCCTAATGGTTGAGGTGTTTGCTTTACAAACACAAGGCGCAGGTTTTGAGTCTTACAAGGGATAGTTGTCTAGGCTTAAAATGGCTCACAAGGGTAGTTAGCCTAGTATTAATCTATGAATCTATGTTTTTTTCTATCTCCTACTTTTTCCTGCACTCCCTTTTTTTTGATGACTTACTAAACTAAATGCCAAAAAATGTATAGTCATCCCCTTTGGGAAAAACAAAGTACCCACAAATTATCACATAGACAGCAACCCACTGAGTACAGAAAAAGTAATCAGAGACCTAGGGACCCAAGTCGACAGCGACCTCTCATTTGACACCCACATTGCCAAAGTGGTTAGAAAGACATTCTAACCTTGCACACCTTATCATGAAGGGATTCACATCCAGATCCAAGGATGCCATTGTACCCCTATACTCCTCCCTCATCAGACTCATGATTGAGTACAATGCCCCATTTGGTTATGTACCTCACCCGGCATTTGCAACAGCTGGAGAGACCAGAAAAGTACCTCACCAAGAGGATCAAGGGTCTCCAACATATGTCTTATTCTGCCAGACTAAAGAAACTCCAGCTCTATTCAGTAGCATACCACCTGCTCAGAGGTGATCTGTGCCTGACGTACAAGGCCATGTCCAATGAGGAACTGATGGATATGCTCCACCTCAAAAAATCCAAATCCATCAGAACCACGAGAGCTAAAGACTTAAACCTCGGCACAAGTATGAATAGGACATGCTGGAGGGATAGATTCATAACCCAGAGGCTTCCCATGCTCTGGAACAAGATCCCAGTTCATGTTAGGCAGAGCCCCTCACTAACTCTCTTCAAGAGAAATCTTGATGAGTGAATGGGAGATCGTAAGTTTACCCCGGGGGTCACATCTGTGTCACTACTAGACAGGGACACAGTAAACTAATTCTATTATATAAGGGGACCTTCACTGTGTCACTACTAGACAGAGGCACAGTATTCTAAATCTATTCTGTGCATTTTTGTACCATTTCATGGGGTGGCGAAAGCCGCATCACTATGGCTAGGCTTACAAATGCCCCAGGGCAGATAGCCAAGTACTAAACTACGAAACTTTCCTTATGTATCTTATTTCCATACCTGGCTCAGTCACATATCTGTTCTGTAATCTTCACACATACTGTTTTTAGGTGCTACCATTATTCAACTCCACCTACTTCTTCCTGTTCTTGGGGTGATGGAACCCTGAGTAATTTCTTGAACTTTCTCTCCAGCCAACTTCTAGGTCTTCAGCTTAGTCTCTGCTGATCACAGAGCCTTTTCTGCCCACTGCTCGCAGTTGACTGTAGCAACTGGTGGTTTATGTTGTGGGCCAACTATTTCACTAGGGATGACTTTGCAATCACTGAATCTACTCGCCCCTCCCTTAATAAAAGTAAGTCTACCAGAGTTGCATGTTGGTCACTCTTGCATGTGATCTTGTGACGGTCTCTCTTTCTGAGCCATGTGTTTGTTAATATCAAGCCATTTGCCAGACAGAAATCTAGAATGGCCTTTCCTCCTTTATTCCTGCTGACCCAACCATGTGGATCCAGGAAGTCCTCATATTCTGTTCTTCTTACCTGACTGGCTCATATACCGCAATTACAGCATCAAAAATTGCAAAGCAGAGCCACTTCTGTTCAGTGCGCATCAGCGGAAGAGTGGGTTACATCCATCTGAAATGCAGAACATTCACCACAATCCAGACCACTTGGTTGCTCAGCTTACAGCCATATTTTACACAGTCAACTGGCTAGCCCTGCCATGGTGCTCACTCTGTGATGTGTTCTCTATACTATGCACCACAGTAGACGGCCAAAGCGGTTGGTCTGTACAACTCTTCCTGCTATAGGGCACCATGTAGAGTCTGTGCTACTGCCCACAACTCCACTCATTGGTGAGTTTGAGATGGAAACACTCAGCATGTTTTTTTGGAGGTAGAAGAGACAAACACAGAGACAAATTGAGAACATGTAAATTCTAAACTGCTTGGCCAGAGGCCAGGCTCGAACCTTGTGGATGGCACAACTAGTCTCATGGAGAAAAAAATGCACTTTCCCTCTTATGATCCCAGTCTTGCTTCTCTGCTCTCCTAAAACCTGACAGTATAAAACTGTACAGCTCCTACCACAGCCTTAATTTTAAGCATAAAACTCCCACCCATTTCATAACCAAAGTCCTCGCTCCTTAACTCAAAAATTCCATTCAGCAACCCAAAAGTCCACGATCGCTCCCTAAACCTAAAACTTCATGGCACCCCTACAGTAGCATACTTAGGGCGGGCCGAGATGGGCAACTGTCCCAGGAGCAAAGTGTTGGGGGGGGGGGGTGCGACTAGCCGATCCCACTCTTTTGTTAATGCAAAACAAGAAGTTATGTACTCACCATAACGACTCGGCCATACTCTAGCTCAAAGTCTTTCAATTGGCAGGGCTAAGAAGGTATCCCATGCTGCACTGTTCCCTTTCCCCAGATTTTGTTTGCTGTGAGCTAATCATTCACTCCTCCACATACAACATCATATAGAGAAGGAAGAACATACTAACCAGAAAGGAATTTGAAACCATACCTAACCCCTAGGTCCTCCAGGATGGGGGAAGGAGGGGGGTTAAGTTAAGAATGTGAGGCGAGATGGACTACATACAAACGTTATGGTGAGTACATAACTTCTTGATGTTATGTACTCCAATCTTGCCTACATTCTTACCCGTGGGACAGCGTCCCCAGCACCCGAATCCTGGGAGGCTCAGTGGAAAATACTCCTGAGCACTGTGGAACCAAGGAAGACCTGCCTCTGGACACCAAATCCAACTTGTAGTGAGTAACAAAGGTGTGAGGAGATGCCCATGTAGCAGCAGCACAAATATCATCCATAGACAACCTGGCCTGAAAGGCTGTAGACGTAGACACAGATCGGGTAGAATGAGCCTTCACTCGAAATGGTAAATCCTTGCCACCTGAAGCATAAATGAATGAAATACAACTGGAAATCCATCTGGACAAAGTGACTTTGGAAACAGGAGACCCAATCCTGTTTTCTGAAAATGAGACAAACAACTGATCCGATTTTCTGAGATCCTTCATTCTATGTAAATAGAATCATAATTGTCTGTGCACATCCAGCTGATGAAATCTAAATTCTGCCTTGTTCGAGAACTTTGGAAAGAATACAGGTAGTTCAACGGATTGGTTTAGATTACTGACGGAAGCCACTTTCGGTAGAAAGGAAGGGTTAGGTCTGAGAGAAACCCTGTCCTTATGAAAAATCAAGTAAGGTGGTCTAACTGATAAGGCTTGAAGCTCTGAGACACGTCTGGCTGAAGTGATGGCTACTAAAAAGATGGTCTTCCAAGTCAAATATTTTAAATCACAAGTGGCTGCAGGTTGGGGGTGAAGTGAGATACTGTAGAACAAAATTTAAGTCCCAAGGCATAACTGGTTCAAAAACTGGAAGACGAAACAGCATAGTGCCCTTCATGAATGCCTTTCAAAGTCTGTGTGACATGAGACTAGGCTCATCAGCAACGTGAAAAGTGGAAATAGCTGCCAACTGGAGTTTAATAGTTGCGGCCGCTGATCCTTGGTTGAAAAGCATGGAGAGGAACTCCAGGACTGACGAAATTGGAGCTGTATAAGGATCAATTTGTCTTGCATGCGCCCAGATGGAAAATCTCTTCCATTTGCTGGAATACATTTTTCTGCTGGAAGGCTTATGGGAAGAAGACAGAATATGAACCACTTCCAGTGAAAAGTGATGAAGCCTGACTAATGATGGAAGTGGTGGAGCCAGGCTGTCAGCCGAAGGGTCTGAAGAGAGGGATGGAGCTGCCCTGACATATGAGTCAGCAAATCTGGTTGATGGTCCAGAATCCAGGGGGCGTCCACTAGGTAAGGATGGAGGAAGGGGAACCAAATTTGACGAGAACAGTGTGGAGCAATCAGAATCATTTTGCTTCCCAAAGATTGTGCTTTCTGAATACCTTTGTCAGCAGAGGAACAGGAGGGAAGGCATACAGTAGACCGGAGGGCCAATCGTGAACTAGAGCATCCCTGAGTGACTCCCCCTGAGGAGGGATAAGGGTGAAGTAGCCGCTGCATTTGGTATTGAGGGGGCTGGCAAATAGGTCGCAGCAAGGCTGACCCCACCTGCGGAAAATCTGCTCCGCAACCTGATTGTTCAGGGACCACTCGTGAGGCATCAGAATCGCTCTGCTCAACCTGTCGGCAATCACACTGGACTTCCCCGGAATGTGCGTTGCTACAAGAAAACGTTGGGAAGCCACTGCCCACTGCCACACTCGCATGGTCTCTCTACAAAAAGGGGATACGACTTGGTTCCTCCCTGTTTGTTTAGATACCATACCACCGACATATTGTCTGTGTGGATCGCAATTGTCCCGAGAGGAAGAAAGCTCTGAAGTGCTTGCAACGCTAGTAATACTGCTCTCATCTCCACGACATTGATATGCAGATGGATCCTGTGTTCCTGCCACGTGCCTTGGACTGTCCTGCCTAGATAATGCCCCCCCACCCTATCTGGGAGGCGTCCGTGGTCACTGTGGCAACCGGAGGGGACGGAACGAAGGGTTTTCCCATGTCAAGGTTGCTGGTGTGAAGCCACCAGTGTAGATCCTGCTTGCACCTGTCTGTGATTATTATGAGATGAGAAAGAGGAAGATGTTGCAGAGACCACTGGGCGAAGAGTAGCCATTGAAGGAGCCTCATGTGTAGCCTCACCAAAGGAACCAGCATAATTGTAGCAGCCATCGTGCCCAACAATTTGAGGATCAACCTAGCCTTCACTCTTCTCAAAGGGAGTAATGCATACACCTGCTGTTGTAAACTTTGAATCCTTTCTCTTGATAAGAACGCCCTCATGAGCACGGTGTCTAACTCGCCGCCTATAAAGGTGACACGCTGCGAGGGCAACACGGCAGACTTTTCCCAATTTAGAGTTATGCCTAATTGTTGACACAGGTTGATCGTGGAGTCTCTGGTTTGTAGGAGTAGATGCCTGGTGGTGGCAGAAAGGAGCCAGTCGTCCAGGTACGGAAACACTTGGAATCCCTGACATCTCAAATGAGCCGTTACCACTGCCATGCATTTGGTGAACACCCTCGGGGCTGTGGTGAGACCAAAGGGCAGGGTGAAACTGAAAATGACTGGCTCCCAGCCGGAAGCGTAAATGACTTCTGGATGCCCTATCCATCTTTACATGGTAGTAAGCATCCTTGAGGTTGGTGGAGCACATCCACAATTCTTTTCCCAACAATGGGAGAATAGATTGCAATGTGACCATTCGGAACTTGGACTTCTTTACATGGGTGTTCAATCTGCTGAGATCCAAAATGGATCTCAGGTCCCCTGTTCTATTTGGCACCAAAAAGAATCTGGAGTAAGTCCGTAATCCGAACTGGTCTGAGAGGACAGGCTGGATGGCTCCTTTTTCTAGAAGCTTTACAACCTCTGAAGCTGCGGAATCCCTTTGATTGGGTGGAACATCTGGGATTTATTTGATCAGAGGGGGAGCTGAAGAGAAGGGAATGCGATATCCTCCGGAAAATATTTTTAATACCCATTGGTCCTGAGTTACTCTTTGCCAGGACTCTGGGTATAGTGAAATGTGACCCCCGAATGGCTCCGGAAATGCACAGTCGGGGCCTCCCATCAGGAGCGCTGGTAGGGAGAACCACGACAGGAATCGTGGTCTCCCTAGTTACGCGGGCCTCCTCTGCCCCTAGGGCGGAGTCTACCAGAATTACCACCCCCTCCCTTGCCTCTGGAGGTGGACTCACCTTGTGCATCATGAAAAAATCTCTGCAATTTTTTGAACCACATCTTCCCACCCCTCTGGGTCTTGGGATAAGGCCTAGAGGGTAGGGAAAAACAGACACCCACAGCAGACAGAGTTTTTCCCTCTTGCTCGCACCTAGTGAGAGTGTCCTTCACCTTGGTTCCGAACAAGGAGGAACCATCAAACGGGGCGTTGGTGAAGGTGGACTTGAAGGCCTCCGTGAAATTAGAGGCACATCCAGGAGCATCTCCTAAGAGCAACTCCCGAACTCGTTGCCCTACCCGCTCCTTCAGCTGCATAAGAGATCAGCCTCATGGAGGAGTTAGCAACAGAGTTGAGGGTAGACATCTGAGCGTTGACCTTCTGAGCCACCGCATCAGAAACGTTACTCTGTAGAGTATCTCCAAGATCTTTCAGGAGATCTCTTTGGAGCAGTGTAAAATGAGATAAGTAATTCAGTGACCGCAGTGTAAAGGCCGCTGAAGAAAACAAACGCTTCCCGTACTGGTCCATGGTCCTAGACTCCTTGTTAAGAGGCTGGACGGTAGACGAAGTCTCAGCCAGTTCCTTCTTGGTGGCCGCTGCCACCACCATGGCATCTACAGAACCTCCCTTGGATAGAAACTCTTTGTCAGAGGGGGCGGACAAGAATTTGTTGGGTCTCCTGGGGACTGGTTCCACAGAGTCAGGGATTTCCCACACCCTTCGACAAACCAGATCTAAAAGCTCGAAGGGTGGAGACACCCAGGAGGCAGAGGGCTGAGCCCCAAAGGCCTTCAGGAACACCGACTGCTTCTCGGAGGGAGCTTTGGAGGGCCAGTCACCCCTCTGCTTCAAAATTTCCAGAATGTCAGAGAAAGACATCCTCAGAGGATGACTTGGGGACCCCTCCGATTCCTCGAGGTCGGTGTCTGATGTGAGGGACTCATCTTGCGAGTCAATGTGCTTCCTCTTGCGCATTCTTTTTCTGGGTGGCTCCTCAGGCAAAAACACTGAGGGGCCCTCAGAAATAAGGGGACCACTCATGGGGGTATCTTGAGGCCTTGGGTCTCCACTGTTGAAAGATAGAGGGCGATCAGAGACCCACACCGGAGCTGGAGGGGACAGAGTGTCAGTGCAGAATGATGTCGCTGAGGACCTGGCCAGTACGCTCCACATAGCCTCGAAAGCTGGTCCCCCCAGCTCCGAATGTCGACCAGCTGTGGAAGACCTTGGAGTAGAAGGGACCAGGTCCGAAGCTGATGCAGGGTCAGGCTTCCCTGAGCCGAAGCACTGAGAGAGAGGCTAGGAGCCGAAAAGTGACCCAAGGCCTCCCCTTCAGGTCCGACCGAGGAACCATGAATCCTGGACCCCGTGGAAGGAGCAGAGTGGGTCGGAGCTGAAGCCGGAGCCGATAAGCCAGGATGGGCCATCGGAGCTGACCTAGGGACATCTGACGGCGCCGACCACTCCGGCTCCGAAAGCTGAGATTCGATCGGAGGAAGTATCGACACTGGCTGAGTGACAGGCTCCGGAGCCGACTGGGCTGGAGCCAAAAACAATTTTGCCAGAACCGGTGACTGGAGAAGTCTCTGCACCACTCTATCTACATCCACATCTGAAAGAGTCCTGGAAGACCTAGAAGATAAGGAAGGAGATCTAGACCTCCTCTCCGAAGGCCTACCAGGAGGAGAGACCGGCCTAAAATTTGGAGACCGGCTGCGAACTAGCACCTCCTTAATCGGCTCCGAGGGACTTGGAGCCGAAGCAGATTCGGTCAATATACTAACTTCCTGCTGCTCAGAGGACAGTGGAGCCGAGGATACCACAGAAGATTTCACTACTTTCTCCGGAGGCTCTGAGGATACAGATGGAGCCGGAGAACGCTTTTTGCCTTGGAAGTTTTATCCTTAGAGGGAGAGGACTTAAAGCTAGAAGCCCTTCCCAAATCCTCCTCGAAGGAGGGTTTCAAAAGTCCTTTCAACATTAGTTTGTTCTTCCTCTCCTGAAGAACACGCAGGCTAAATGCATGGCAAAAAGTACAAGATTCCTGGAGGTGAACAGCCCCCAGACAATAAACACAGAGAGTGTCCATCAGTGATAGACATCTTATAACCACATTTAGTACACTTCTTAAAGCCCGAGGGCTTATGCTCTTTCGTATCCTTAGACACAGTGAAAGAAAAAACAATCGTTAACATATATAAAGCGCAGGAACTAAGCAAAACCACAACAGACAAATACACAAGACCTCTAACTTAATCGGTCTCAACAGGAAACACAAGGAAAGACTAGGTCCTCTAATTTAAACGGTCCTAGCTTGAAGGATAGGTACCTACTAAACTAACAAGAAACACAGAAGGGGCGGACTAGGTCCACTAACGGAAATGGGCCTAGCCCGTAGGGGAAACAGTTAGCGGGACACCACAAAGGACAACACCAGAATACAATTTTTTTTACCAAGGGTTAGATCAGTACACACACATGGCTATGAAAATAGCTTTTTATTTTTGAAGCAAACAACTGTCAATAAAGACAAAAGTGATACTTAGCCACAGTCAAGAGCGAGACCACGTCCGAGCTATACGAGCGGCAAACGAGATCTGGGGAAAGGGAGCAGTGCAGCATGGGATACCTTCTTAGCCCAGCCAATTGAAAGACTTCGGGCTAGAGTATGGCAGAGCTGGAGCTGAGGTTCGGCTTCAAACCCACAGGTAAGAATGTAGGCAAGATTGGACTACATAACATCCTGAGTTCTGTAGTGCTCCGTGTGTACTCTAAACTTTAGCAACTACAGTTTGCAATGGTTTAAAAAAAAAAAATCTTTATTTTAACTAAAACATGAGCGCTGCAGCAATCTGCCCATACAGGGCATAAACTGTAGCAACTGTTTGCTATATTTGTAACATACAGTTTACTAAAGTTTAAAAGAAATTATGTTGAGGGAGGGTTGGGGGAGGGTACAGAAACGGGATCTGAATGGCTGGGGCTGGCGGGGGGGGGGGGGATTGTGCATCTGGCCACCTGGTTCATGTGCCAGTAAAAGTAACAGCCTTTTTTGCTCTTAAGTGGAACAAGCAGGGGGGTATAGATCTAAATGTAATGAGCTAGTTGCTTACAATGTATTGACTGACTTACTACAGTGAAGTCTTTTTTCTCTTCACTTGAAAGGAAGAGGTAGTGGAGTGCTGGTTCACAATACTGGCCTAGGATGCTAGATGAGCCAGCTACGCTTCTGCTCTTCTAACCCTAAAATTCCCCTTTTGCTCCCTAAACCCACTTCTCTATCACTGCCCTAAACATAGCCAGCCTTAGGCATAGGCCAACTAGACGGCCACCTAGGGCGGCACGCTAGCAGGGGTGCCTTTCCAATATTTCTTTGGTGTAAGTAGACCACGATGGGGATACCAGATGGTGTGTGGAGGGGGGTGTCATGAAGCACTTTTCCCTAGGACACCAGTTGACCTAAGGCCACTCCTCGCCCTAAGCTACACTCCCTCACTTAACAACCGCTGCTGCACTTACCTCACTCAAACTTGAATAATGTGTTTGGGTAAGGAGTGATAGTAATTTGCCTGACCTCATACTTGAGTTAGAGCATGAGTGGCAGCCTACACAAGCAAGCTTCAAGACGCAACAGTCCCTGGAATCGAGATACTGATCTTTGAGCACTTGTAGTAGAACCACCATCCCTTGCGGCCATACACATTTTCCAAATTGTACTATATCCTCAAAGTTTAATGTTCTACATCATCACTTCACCTTCCAGACAGTGAATTTGCGACTAGATAAAGCAGCCTTTCTAGGCAAATGGAGGTTGAAGGAATCAAATCGTACTAAAGCACGAAGCTCGTCAACACCACAGAATCTTAATCCTCTGTACTAAACTGCCAAACTAAAAAATCATCCATTATTCACCACAACTACCTGAATGTTTAAAGTAGGAAGTCTTATCCATTAGGCACATGGCCACAATTAAGGAATTTTTTCCTTCTACTTCTAGCACTAAGGGATTTGGGTCAAATGTCCTACTGAATTTTATCTGCAGTACTCCATTCAAATGGGGGCCAAAAGCAAGAAGGCAAGGATCTGTCCAGCAAAGAAGTGGAAAAGGTATTCTATCAAAATAGCTATGCTAGAACTGTACAGTTGTTCTAAAGATGAAACGCTCCAGAGATGAAAACATTTTTTAGTTTGTTATTCCCACTGTTCTGTATTACATTAGAGCCACAGATACAGTACTCTGGTCTAACCAGAAGGATAAAAGGCTTTCCAACTGGTATGATAACTACTAAAATGGTGTTTTTCTGTCACAAGATACATCAGCAACTAATGCAAAATGATCTTCTGTGATAACAGTGCTGGAAGCCATAATGCACACTGAAAGAAGCATTTCCCAGATGAAGGCTGCAAAGTCTGTACAAGCCAATGACCAAACAGAAAGATACTAGTCTCATACCACTGGATAAAAGTGGTGCTCAGTACTCCCAGGTCCTTTATAAAAATGCACATATATGGGCTGAACAATGAAGAAAATTAATGTTCTGCTGACCAAAAGACATAAGCCCAGCAATCCAGGAGTCAGCAAAGGCAGCCAGTCTAGCCACTTAAAACCTCATATTTGGGATGGGATGGGATGGGGCTTGGCTTACATGTGTTTCTCTGAAATCGAACACTTCAAACTCATCTTTGGAAAACCAAAGTGCTGCTTACAGCACCAGAAGCTTTTACAAACATTTCACTGCATTCAGGCTGCTGGAATAGACTGGAAATTACGTACAAGTGGTTCTTGTACTGTACTCTGATGTTTTAACACAACAATCTTCTGTTTCTAAAAAACAAGTTCTATATGCTAGCCTTCAGAACAATAAGACTGAATGAGAAGCAAATTCTATATGCTAGCCTTCGGAACAATAAGAATGAATGAGAAGCAACAGGAAACATCAGGTTACAGTAGCTCCTTTCCTTTCTTTGTGCATGCGTGCGTGTGTGTGTGTGCGCACGCATGCATCTGTGATAGGGTTATTGAATTTTTTGGGGCTGTGAACAATCATTAGAAAATACATCTGATGCCTACTGTTATGGCAACAGAATTCATAAGATATTTCTGCAACATAAATTTGCCTGTTGAAAATGACTATTACACACATCCTACAATGACACAACCCCAAAAACAAGTGAACCGCTGCATACAATGTTACATCAAACAAACCTAGTCACAATGACTCATAACTGATCGTATGAATACACAAATTCTCTTGCTGTGTGTACTTAAAGCACTCAATTTACAAGTAATTGTGACAGACTGAAAAATACAACAGCCTCCTCACATCTTCCCTTAATTTACTACATTCACTCCTAGGTGAGATCAGTAAAGTACAGTTTTGTACCTACCATAAATGTAGATGTTCGAGTGCTAATACAGCTGCAGTCATAACAGATGGGTTTTCCTGCCGTCAGGCGGGTCCTCGGTCGGCCGAATTCCAAAGTCTAGGTCCGGCGTCGGATGTCGTCGCTTCATCCCTGACGTCAGTGCGACAGGGGTATAAAAGAACCAGCCAACGCCATTTTCTTCAGTTTTTCTTGCCCCAGATGTCAGGTGCCCCCCGCAGGAAGGCAAAACATAAATTTATGTAATAATGCAATGCAATATAATCAAAAAATAGTAGTTGCAAGCAAATACACCATAAAAGAATACCCCAAAGAAGTTGTATGAGGGGGTGTTGGTCATTAGGCCTGTCCCAAGAGGGGATGGAGGGGGGGAAACCTGGACTGCAGCTGTATTAGCACTCGAACATCTACATTTATGGTAGGTACAAAACTGTACTATGTTCATCGTGCATACAGCTGCAGTCATAACAGATGGGTAGAATCCCAAAGCTAAAAAAGGGGTGGTAGGCACTAAGAGGAACTAGGAGGAGCCAGACTGCAGTGGCAAAGCCTGCTCTAGATTTGGAGTATAATGGTAGGTGATAGTGCTTGGAAAAAGTATGTACAGAACTCCAAGTGGCTGCTTCCAAAATATCTTTGGTAGGAACCCCCCTGAGGAAAGCTGCGGAGGTAGCTGTGGCCCTTGTGGAGTGAGATCTGATGCCTGTAGGCACAGGTTTACCATGAAAAGAGTAACAAAAGCGTATACAGTGGGCTATCCATTTTGAGATTGTCTGTTTGGAAATAGGCTTCCCTTGAGCACCTGTAGCATAGGACACAAAGAGCTGCTCTGATTTTCTGAAAGGCTTTGTTCTGTCCAAGTAATAGCGGAGCTGTCTGTGAATGTCCAAGGAATGTAGTAATCTCTCCCCTTTGTTTTGTGGATTAGGGTAAAAGGTAGGTAAGTGGATAGCCTGATTCAAGGCCACCCTGGATACTACCTTTGGCATAAAGGAAGGATTGGTTCGTAAGGAAACTCTGTCCAGATGGAAAATGATGAAAGGCTGCACAGCCATGAGGGCTTGTAGTTCCAAAACCCTGCGAGCTGAGGTGATAGCCAGAAGAAAGGCCGTTTTCCATGACAAATACTGCAGTTCTGTTGAAGCAGCTGGCTCAAAAGGAGGCAGGGTCAGTTTTTCTAGAATGAAATTGAGGTCCAAAGCAGGTACTGGTTGCTTCCTTGGGGGTTTTATATTCTTAGCCCCTCTGAGGAACTGTCTTAAGAGAGGGTGAGAGAATAAAGGAGGATCAGTGTTGTATTCTGCAGAAATGGCTGAGGCATGGATTTTGATGGAGGAGAATGAAAGTCCACTGTTTAGCATCTCAGCTAGGTACTGCAATATTTGAGGTAAATTCAGTATTCCAGGATTCTGACCCTTTTTCTGATTCCAGGCACAAAATCGTTTCCATTTTGCGGAGTAGGCTTTTCTAGTAGAAGGCCTTCTGGCCTCCAAAATGACATCCTGCACCTCCTTGGAGAGTAGGGTCTGTTGTGAATTTAAGGAATCCTCCATGCGGCTAGATTGAGTGTTTTCAGCTGACTGTGAAGAGTTTTGAAGTTGTGCTGAGCCAGTAGAAGGGGCATTAGAGGGAAGATCCATGGTGGGGAATGCGTCAGGCTCCTCAGGAGTGGGTACCAGTGTTGTCTTGGCCAGTCTGGAGCAATGAGAATCATCTTTCGTCTGTCTGCTCTGGCTTTTAATAGAACTTTGGGCAGCAGAGGAAGAGGTGGAAAGGCATAAACTGTCATTGTTGTCCAACTGAAAGAGAGTTCGTCCACTTTCCAGGCCTGTGGATGAAAGGTCCTTGAGCAGAATTTTGTCAATTGGTAATTTCTGTGAGTGGCAAAGAGATCTATGTCTGGCTTTCCCCATGCTTGAATTATCTTTGCAAAGACTTGAGGATGCAACTTCCATTCGTGTGGATCTGTCATATTTCTGCTCAGGTTGTCTGCCAGCGTGTTTTCCTTGCCTGGCAGGAGCTGTGCTTGAAGTTGGATTTGTAATTCCAGAGCCATGTTCCATAGAGACATGGCTAGCCTGCATAGGGGATATGAATGGGTTCCTCCCTGTTTGTTTATGTACCACATCATTGTGGTGTTGTCTGTCCTTATCAACAGTTGGCCTGGATGCAATAGGTCTTTGAAAGCCATAATAGCATTTATTACTGCTAGCATTTCCTTTTGATTGATGTGTAGGTGCTTTTCTTTTTGTGACCATTTGCCCTGAATCTGTCATGTGCGCCCCCCAGGCGTAGTCCGAGGCGTCTGTTGTGATGACTTGATTTGCTTGAGGCTTGCAGAATGGGAGACCTATGTTTCTTTGGCATGCTTGAGCCCACCATAGAAATTCCTTTTGAAGACATGGAATCAGTGGTACAATTGTTTCCAAACTGTGGCTGTGTTGAGACCATAAGTTTTTTAGGTACCACTGAAGTTTCCTCATATGCAGCTTTGCACATGGGATTATCAGGATGCAAGATGCCATGAATCCCAGAGCCTGCAGGATTTTCCTTGCAGTCAGCCTGGTGAGAGTTGCCAGTTTTCTGAAGTATTGAGTTAGTTGCCCTTGTTTCTCTGGCGTGAGGTAGGCCATCTGGGTGTTTGTATTCAAGCTGACACCCAGGAAAATTATTGTTTGAGAGGGTATTAGTCTTGATTTCTTTTTGTTGACTGTGTATCCCAGAGAATTCAACAACATTATTACAAACGCCAGGTGTTTCAGAAGTATGTGCTTGCTGTCCGCTTGGATCAGGCAGTCGTCCAAATATGGGTATATTTGTATCCCTTGAAGTCCGCAGAAGGCAATTACTGATGCCAGGCATTTCGTGAACACTCTGGGTGCAGTAGATAAGCCAAAGGGCAATGCAGAGAATTGATAATGGGTTGAACCTGCAAGAAATCTGAGGTATCTTCTGCAATCTTGTCTGATTGGGACATGCAGGTATGCCTCCTTGAGGTCCAATGTTACTAGCCAAGACTCTTTGCCTAGCATGGGAGGAGCTGCTGTAATGTGAGCATCTTGAATTTTGGTACGAGTAAATATGTGTTTAGGATGGATAGGTCCAAAATAGGTCTCCAATCTTTGCCCTTCCTTGGTACCAGGAATAGTCTGGAATAAAAACCTAGACCCTGTTCTTGTGCAGGTACCTCTTGAACAGCTTTCATGTCCATGAGATCTGAAATTTGTTTTTGTGCCTCTGCCCTTTGATTGTGTGGCAGGTTTGGCATGCCTCTCATTTTTGGAAGGGTGTGAAAGTGGAATCTGTAGCCTCTGTCTATGATGTCCAGGATCCATTTGTCTTTTGTGACAATATGCCAATTTTTCGAAAATAATGCCAGTTTTCCGCCTAAAGGTGCTGCCATTTCAGCCTTACTTGGCATGTATGGGGGAAAGTCATTGGTTCTGCTTTCTGAATGGCTGAGAACTATCCTCACCACCTCTTGGTGTAGGTGCTTGCCATTGTCTGCCTCTAAATGATCCTTGAGATTGCCCTCTACCCCTCGGGCGCCTGTATCTACCTCTTTGAGGTCTGTCCGTGGCTGGAAAGGACCAATTTTTTGAAGGCCAATTTCTACTGAAACGTGGTGGCTGTACCTGTAGAAAATCTTTCACTGTTTGCATTGATTTTGCCTTTTCCTCCATTTTCTTTAATACATCCTCAGCTTTAACACCAAACAATACATCTTTTGGAAGAGGTGCATCTAGTAATTTTGCTTTGACATGATCTGGTAAGGTTTGCTCTTTGAGCCAAGCATGTCTACGTATAACTGATCCTGTAACAGCAGCTCTACATGAGGGCTCTAAAGCATCAAAACCACATTGCAAGGTATGTTTACCCACTTGCTCTGCACTATGCAACAAATCCTCCAACTCCTTCAAGTCTGGTTGTTCAGGTTGCGACATTTTGCTTTTCAACTGAGATAACAAAAACTGTTGACACTTTAACCTACGGAACTGACAGTTTAATGCCCTCATGGTTAAGGTGGCCGAGGTGTATACCTTTTTTCCCCACCTTTCTAAAGCTCTGGAATCACTCTCTGAAGGTAATGGATTTTTGGCAGTGGAGGCCTTAATTCCCTTGGGACCCTGTGAAATAGTTTCTGGGTCAGCCGCATGACTTTTGTATAGGAATTGGTGTGAATCAGGAACCCGGTAATACCTGTCAGGCTTGACTGGAGCTGGAGGTAATGAATCTGGGTTAAGGCTGGCCTCTGAATACACATCATCTAGTATGACCAAGACAGGAGGTATAGCCAGAGGCCTGTGCTGAGGGAGCAAGAGAAAATCCCTGAGCCTTTTCTTGGAGTCTTGAGTACTCTTGGCCTTCCCAGTGGAAGTGTTCCCTCAAGGCATGCAAGGTTTCCCCAAAAGAGAAATCCTCAGGGGGGGAAGACAGAGGGAATGGACTCCTCTGCATCAGAATCTTCAAAAGGGGAGTATGAATGTTCCTGGTCCTCAGAATGTTCTGAAGTAATGGAAGCCTGGTCCGAGGAAGGGTATTCTTCCTCCACTCTGGGCCTCTTGTCCGAGGGGGGTTGAGAACCCCTGATAAGAATAATCAAATCCTCAGCCATTTTGAGCATCTGCTTTTTAGGCATGGGGCCTTGAGTGGGGCCCTGTGGAGCTTGTCTTTTAGTATGCATGGCTGCTTTAGATTTAGTGAAAGCCTTAATGGAAAAAGAAGAGGAGGGCCTGAAGACACCTTGAGAGGAGGCAGGCCTATCTAAACTCTGAGTTTCCCCGCCAAGAGTGGCTTCGGTATCTGTAGTCGGGGTGTGGGCCGAAGAGCCTGCGACCTCGGGCACAGAAGACACCACTAATGAAGTGTCATCGGTAGTCAGGGGCTGCGTAGGTGCCTCACTGAGAACCGGAGCACCTGCAGTCTGCTTTAGCGTGGTGTCGGTAGAAGTCGCGGACCTCGTATGTCGGTCCTTATCTTTGTGTCTTTTACTCAAAACTGGAGTCTGTGTATCCGACGACATAATGTAATTAAACTTTTTGCCAAAATAATGTTGGGCGAACTCCGCCCGACGCTTAATAGTGCGTCTATTGAATGTAGCACAAAAACGACAGGCCGAGACGTCGTGGTCTGGGCCTAAGCAAGGAATACAGAGGGAATGTAAATCCTTATGTGGTATTTGCTTCCCACATGAAATGCAATTATTAACTTTGCCTGACATCGGTCTGAGGCAAGAAAAGTTTCCCCGACGGGGTACTTAGCTTTCAAGAAGTCTTCGGTTGAAAAATATTCGTAATCTCAGGAGCTGGCCGACTGGCACTTGCGAAATGCTTCTGCTTCGGGCACCGCGCGGCAAGAAAGACTGGAGAAAATGGTGTCGGCTGGTTCTTTTATACCCCTGTCGCACTGACGTCAGGGAAGAAGCGACGACATCCGACGCCGGACCTAGACTTTGGAATTCGGCCGACCGAGGACCCACCTGATGTCAGGAAAACCCATCTGTTAAGACTGCAGCTGTATGCACGATGAACATCAGGCTATGTAATGCCTGCCTAGTACTTTCATTGAGTTGCACTGACCTCAGGCTACCCAAATTTACTAATAAACAGCATACAAAAGCTTGCCATATTAGGAACAAGCAAGGAAACCACATGCAATATTCTTGAGCAATTGTCAGGTGTTCTCAACAGGTATTTGCAAGCAAAAAATAACAAAAAGGAATCAAAGTATACCAAATACTTTTCAGGAACTAGAAAGGAGAGGAAAAAATATAACAACATCGTAAAATAAGTATTTGTTACATTTGCCATATTTGATATACTAAACTGGCAGAAAAACATGAGGTGGAAACTGGAGATTGGTCTGCAGTTACAGAAGTAGGAGCCTGACAGGAGTTGCTGTTTTATATTTTCAGTGTGGAAAGGGTTAGTCTTTGCTGGTTTAATAGTGAAAAGGGAGAGGTTCCGATGATAAGAGAAGGTAAAGAAGGTCACAGCTAAAGGGTGGAAGTATGCAGAGTTATACAGATTATAGTATCGAATAGAAATGAGTGTTGCAAAGCAGTGTGTAATGAAAATTGTTACAGGAGAATTAAGCAGAAAGTGGGGGGAGATGATGGCTGGAGGTCAGGTAATAAAGCAATGAATGACAGAAAGTATAAAAGGAGAAAACGAGCGTAAGAGTGTATCGTGGTGGTTCTGTGCCGTCTGCCAGAACAGGGAAATGGGAAGGGGTAACGGCTTCTTGTTTGACAGGTGATGTAGTCACAGACATCACCACTAGAAAAGTAATAGTTTAAGGATCCTGTTAAGAATGCTCATTTCTTAAATAATATCTTGAACATCTTGCTCCTTAAGCAATCTGTTGTAAATCAGCAGCCTCATGGTCTGTCATAATTAATGATTTGCGATACTGTGCGTCTACTTTCATAGCTGTTTCTTTTTGTCGGGTGGTATAAGCTGGACACTGGAAAGACTCCAATGTAGATTTGTACTTATTTCTTGTCTTAATGTGCTGGTATTATATGTATGCATTACTGTGTGTATCTGCATACAGCAAGCTTTTGGTGCAGATTATATGCTTAATTTGCGAATACTGGAAAATATTTAGAAAAAATAACAGAAAATTTAATATAAAACAGAAGTAATAAAATTCTTCATACAGCATGCTATCAAATTAAAAAAAAACACAAGACATCTGTACTTTCTTGTAATTAGCAAACTGTTTCTTAAACATTACATTTTAAGACATTTACAATTTTCTTTAAAAAGTTCAAAAAATGTTCCACAGAAATATGTAGACACAATGCCTTACTTCTGATAACATTTATTGAGTGCAGTCATAACTATAGAGTTTGACCTCTTCTGAACCAACAACCCTCCAGACTCTCATTACAGAATCTGTGACCATACCAAATTTCGTTAAATATAAGAAGTTATGTACTTACCATAACGTTCTGTTTGTTGTCCATCTCGCCTACTTTCGAGCTTCCCATGGCTCGAGGTTAACCCCTTTCCCATGATGCTCTGGGCGACATCCCCAGATCTTGTTTGCAAGTGAAAGATTTAGACTAACACAAGGTGGCTCAGGAGAAAATACTCTTTAATACAGTGGATCCAAAAGAAGACCTGTTCCGGGAGACCACATCTACTTTGTAATGAGTGATAAAGGTATGAGGTCTCACCCATCTGGCAGCTGCACAAATAGAGTGTATAGGAAGTTTGGCCTGAAAGGCCACAGATGTAGAGACTGCTCTTGTGGAATGTCCCTTTATCTTCCCAGGCAGTTGTTTACTATTTTTACTGTAAGAGAAAGAAAAGCAATCAGCCAGCCATTTTGACAAAGTTACTTTGGAAACTGGTAACCCCTTCTTTTTGTCAGAAAACGACACAAAAAGCTGGCTGGATTTCCTGAAACCTTTTGTTCTATGCAGGTAAAAGTGTAGCTGCCTATGTACATCCAACTGGTGCAATCTATATTCTGCCTTGTTGCTGTACTTTGGAAAAAACACTGGCAATTCAATGGATTGGTTTATATTATTCTCTGAACAGACTTTTAGAAGGAATGATGGCTTAATTCTCAAGGATACCCTAGCCTTGTGAAAAATGATATAAGGGAAACGAATAGAAAGAGCTTGCAATTCCAATACCCATCTGGCAGAGGTTATGGCTACTAAAAAGAGAGTCTTCCACAACAAAAACTTCAAGCCACAAGATGATGCGGGTTCAAAGGGTGGTGAAATCAATGAGTTTCAAACAAGACTTAGGTCCCAAGGGACTGGGGGCTCTTTGATCGGGGGTCTGAGTAAAAAAGTACCTTTAAGGAAATCTTTACATAACCTATGAGACATAATGAGAGCTCCAATTGCCCCAGTATGGAAATTAGAAATGGCTGCCAATTGAACTCTGATTGTCGCCGCTGCAGCTCCCTCGTCAAAGAGTTTGGAGAGAAATTCCAGGATAGTGGTAATAGGAGCTGTAAAAGGTTCTATGTTCTGTCCCAGCATGAAAATCTTTTCCATTTACTGGAATACAATCTCTTCATTGATGGTTTACGGGAAGAGAAGAATATGACTCACTGCAGGGGAAAAAGAGTAACACCTGGCTAAGCGTGGAATTGGAGCAGCTATCCTGTCTACTTGAGGGTTTGTATGGATGGATGGAATGCTCCTGATGAGTGGGTGAAAAGGTCTGGAACTGGGTCCAGAATCCACGGTTCCTCCAGCAAATGGGTCCACAGAAAGGGGAAACAAACTTGTAGAGGCCGGTAAGGTGCAATAAGAATTATCTTGCTTTTCAACGTGCTGGCTTTCTGAAGTACTTTGGGTATTAAGGGGAATGGGGGAAAGGCATAGAGCAGTCCCTGGAGCCAATCGTGAAACACTGCATCCCTTGGTGACGTCCCTGGAGGAGGAATGAAGGCAAAGTAGTTACTGCATTTGGCATTCATGGCAGTGGCAAAAAGGTCGCAGCAAGGCTGGCCCCATTTCCCGGAAGATCTTTTCCACAATCTCTGTTTTCAGGGACCACTCGTGAGGCAACAGAATAGCTCTGCTGAGTTTGTCCGCTATCACGATGGATTTCCCCGGGATGTGCATTGCTATCAGAAAGCACTGAGAAGCAATTGACCACTGCCAAACTCGTGCCTCCTGACATAGTGGGTAGGATTGGGTTCCTCCGTGCTTGTTTACGTACCACACTACTGACATGTTTTCTGTCTGAATTGCAACCATCCCTGTCGGTAGAGAGTCCTGAAATACCTGCAACGCATACAGCACCGCTCTCATCTCTAGAACGTTGATGTGCAAGTGGCTTTCATATTCTTGCCATAGGCCTAGGACTGTCATCCCCAGATAATGCCCCCCCCCCCCGATCTGGGAAACATCAGTGGTCAGTACTGCATTGGGTTGAGGAGGGACAAGGGGTCGGCCCTGACACAACTGGTTCGTCTGCAGCCACCAAAGGAGATCTTTTCTGTAGGAATCAGTGATGATAATCTGATGTGAAAGAGGAAGATCTTGCATTGACCATTGAGCAAATAGCAACCACTGCAGAACCCTCGTGTAGTCGTGCTAGGGAAACTAGAAGAATAGCTGCTACCATGGTACCTAGAAATCACAGCACATATCTGACCTGAACTTTCTTCTTTGACACCAAAATCCTGATTTGCTGATGAAGGGACTGTATTCTGTCTGGGGTAAGTTTTGCAGTCATATTTCTTGAACCCAGTTCTGCGCCTAAGGAGGTAATATGTTGAGATGGCGACAAGGCAGATTTTTTTTAAGTTTACTGTGATGCCTAGCCTGGCGCAAAGTGTCATTGTTTCATCTCTCGCTCGTAGTAGATGCTTGGTGGTTGTGGATAGGAGCCGGACGTCTAAATATGGAAACACACAGAATCCCTGAAGTTTCAAGTGAGCCGTGAGTACTGCCATGCACTTGGTGAACACTCTGGGGGCTGTAGTGAGACCAAAGGGCAGGGCTCAAAATTGGTAATGACTGGCTCCCAGCTGAAAGCGCAAGTGTCTCCTGGATCTCCTGTCCATCTTTATATGGTAGTATGCACCCTGAAGACCTATTGAGCACATCCAATTGTCTTTCCCAATAAACGGGAATATTGACTGCAGAGTTACCATCCAGAACTTATACTTCTTCACTGCTTTGTTTAGCTTGTTGAGATCTAAAATGGATCTCCAGTCCCCTGTCTTTTTTGGAATTAAAAAGAATCTCGAGTAAGTTCCAGATCCCATTTGGTCTGCGGGGACCTCTTGGATGACTCTTTCTAGCAACGAGTGCATCTCTTGTGTTGTACAGTCCTTTTGACCGGGTGGAACATCTGGTGAGGATGGGTTTACTGGAGGGGGCATAGAAAATAGTATGTAATAGCCTCTGGACATAATTATTTGTACCCATTTGTCTTGGGAGATTTCTTGCCAGGCATTTGGGTACAGTGACAATCAACCCCTCGACTGCCTCCAGAGAAGAGCAGGTGGGCCTCCTTTCAGGAGCACTGGAAGGGCCTGTCAGAGAACGTATCTCTGTTGCTCTAACTTTGAGGACCCCCCCCCATACCATGAGGTCGGCGTCTTCCATTATAATCCCCCCCCTCTGCCCCTGGGGAAAGACTCACCACGTGTGTCAGAGAAACCTTTTTGGGACTTGCAGAAAGTACAGTTTTGTACCTACCATAAATGTAGATGTTCGAGTGTTCACACTGCTGCAGTCATTACATTTGGGGTTATCCTGCCATCAGGCGGTCCTGTAGTCAGCTAGAGTTCCAAAGTCTTGGTCCGGCATCGGTTGCTGTCGCTTCTTCCCTGATGTCAGTGCGCCAGGGGTATAAAAGATGCATCCGACGCCATTTTCTTCAGTTTTTCTTGCCCCAGATGTCAGGTGCCCCCAAGTAGGTAGGCAACACATATCGCTAATAAAACATATATATAAAATAAAAACAATACCTTTAGTTACAAGCAAATACACCACAAAGGTTGTATAGGATAGAAAGGTATAGATAAGCCCAGCTAGGACAGAGGGGATAGAGGGAGGGTAACCTGGACTGCAGCAGTGTGAACACTCGAACATCTACATTTATGGTAGGTACAAAACTGTACTATGTTCATCGTGTTACACTGCTGCAGTCATTACACTTGGGTAGAATCCCAAAGCTAAAGTTGGGTGGCTGGTCTATAAAGAATTAGGATTGGCTATGAGGCCCTGCATAACTGCAGTGGCAAATCCTGCTCTGGATTTAGAGTAAAGAGGCAAGTGGTAATGTTTGGTAAAGGTGTGCAATGAACTCCAAGTTGCAGCCTCCAAAATTTCCTTGGTTGGTACTCCTCTGAGAAAGGCTGTTGAAGTGGCTGTTGCCCTGGTAGAATGTGGCCTAATGTTATTAGGGACTGATTTTCCATGCTGTGTGTAGCAGTAATGAATACAGTGTCCTATCCGTTTGGAGATAGTTTTCTTTGAGATGGCCTTGCCCTGTGATCCTGCGGCACATGCTACAAACAGTTGCTCAGTTTCCCTGAAAGCTTTTGTTTTGTCCAAGTAGAAGCATAGCTGCCTGTGTATGTCCAAAGAGTGCAGAAGTTTCTCCCCCTTATTCTGGGGGTTTGGATAAAAAGTTGGCAAATGGATGGTTTGGTTAAGAGCCACACTAGATACCACCTTTGGCATAAAGGTAGGGTTTGTCCTTAAAGAAACTCTGTCCTGATGAAAAATTATAAAAGGTTCCACTGCCATTAATGCCTGTAGCTCTGAAACTCTTCTTACTGAAGTTATTGCCAGCAGCAGAGCTGTTTTCCATAATAAAAAATTTAGGTTGGCTGTATTGGCTGGCTCAAAAGGTGGCAGGGTCAGTTTTTCCAAAACAAAATTGAAGTCCCAAGTTGGTGTTGGTGCTCTCCGGGGCGGTCTTATGTTTTTAGCCCCTCTGAGGTACTGCTTTAGCAAGGGATGAGAGAATAAAGGAGCATCCGTGTTGTAATGTGCTGAAATGGCAGAGGTGTGGATCTTAATTGATGAGAAGGATAGGTCTTTGTCCAGCATCTCAGTTAAGTATTGTAAAATCTGAGGAATGTTTGGGACAAGAGGGTCAAGGCTTTGAGCTTGGTTCCAGGCGCAGAATCTCTTCCATTTTTCTGAGTAAGATTTCCTGGTGCTAGGCCTACTGGCCTCCAAAATGACATCCATAACAGCTTTAGAGAGAGAGATGTTGCCTGTTTGACTAATGAATCTGCCATGCAGCCAGGTTTAGTATCTTGAGCTGACCATGCAGGATCTGATTGTTTTGTTGAGTCAGAAGGTGTGAAATTTGAGGCAAAATCCATGGTGGGCCTTGAGCTAAGTTCTTTAAGATTGGGTACCAGTGCTGGCGTGGCCAGTCTGGAGCAATCAGGATCATCTGTGGTTTTTCTTGTCTGGCTTTTAGGAGTACCTTTGAAAGGAGAGGCAGTGGTGGGAAGGCATAAACTTTTAGGCTTTTCCAGCTGAACGAGAGAGCATCCACTTTCCATGCTTGTGTGTGGTAAGTCCTTGTGCAGAATTTTTGTAGTTGGCAATTCAGTGGGGAGGCAAAAAGATCTATGTCTGGGCATCCCCATTTGTGCGTTACCATGCTGAAGATTTGTGGATTCAATTTCCATTCGTGAGGGTCCATGATATTTCTGCTTAGATCGTCTGCCAGAGTATTTTTCCTTCCTGGCAGGAATTGTGCTTGCAGATGAACTTGATAAGTTAGAGCTGTGTTCCACAAGGTCATGGCTTGTTATGTACCACATTACTGTGGTGTTGTCTGTCCTTAATAATAATTGTCCTGGATGCAGAAGGCCCTTGAAAGCTGTTGGGGCATTTTGAACAGCCAGCATCTCTTTTTGATTGATGTGAAGATGCATTTGGTCTGTGGTCCACTTGCCCTGAATACATTTTCCTGCCATGTGTGCTCCCCAGGCGTAATCCGAAGCATCTGTTGTTAGAGTCTGCCTGGCTGTGGGTAGAGTGAAAGGCTGACCCTTGTTGAGGTGACATGCCTGCGCCCACCATCGAAACTCCTGTTGTAGGCAGGGAATTATTGGTATTACTGCTTCTAAACTGTGAGAGTGTGGAGTCCAAACACTTTTTAGGTACCATTGTAATTTCCTCATATGCAGTCTGGCATATGGAATTAGTAGTATGCAAGATGCCATGAATCCCAGGGCCTGCAGAATTTTTCTTGCAGGGAGATGGGACTTCTTTGCCAGTAATTGAAAATATTGAGTCAGTTGTCCTTGTTTATCTGGCGTGAGGTAAGCCATCTGGGCCGTTGTATTTAAGCTGTCACCCAGGAATATTATCTGCTGTGAGGGCACTAGTTTTGACTTCTTTTTGTTTATTGTGTACCCTAGAGAAATTAGCAACCTTTTTACAAACGCCAGATGCTTTAAAAGAATGTCTTTTGTCTCTACTTGAATGATGCAGTCGTCCAGGTAAGGATATATTTGAATTCCTTTTTATCTGCAAAATGCAATTACTGGTGCCAGGCACTTTGTAAAGACCCTGGGCGCAGTAGATAAGCCAAAGGGCAGTGCAGAGAATTGGTAGTGCATTGTACCAGCTTTGAATCTGAGGTATCTTCTGCAATTTTGTCTGATAGGGACATGCAGGTATGCCTCTTTGAGGTCCAGAGTAACAAGCCAAGCCTTCTTGCCCAGCATGGGAAGAAGCTGCTGTAGTGTCAACATTTTGAATTTCGGAACATCCAGGTAAGTATTTAGAGTTGAAAGGTCTAGTATGGGTCTCCAGCCTTTGTCCTTTCTGGGGACCAGGAACAGTCTTGAGTAAAATCCTTGTCCTTGTTCCTGCTGTGGTACTTTTTGAATAGCTCTCATGTCCATGAGGGCTGAAATTTGTTTTTGAGCCTTTGCCCATTGATTTTGTGGCAGGTTTGGCATTCCTTTTAGCCTTGGTAGAGTGTGAAAGTGGAACCTGTAACCTTGAGACACAATATTCAGAACCCATTTGTCTTGGGTGATTGTTTGCCAATTTTGAGAAAAAAGTGCTAGTTTTCCCCCTAAGGGGGCTGCCAAAAGTGAAGTACTTGGCATACGAAGGGAGAAGTCATTGGGACTGTTTCCTGTAAGGTTGAGACTTGTCCTCACCTCCTTTTGGGGTTGAGGTGCCCCACTGTCGTTGTCTGTTAGAGCCTTGGGGTTGAGATTTGCCTCTTGGGCATCTGTATCTGCCACTCTGTGACCTGTCTGACACTGGAAAGGACCAATTCTTGGAGGGGGCAAAGAACCCCTAATCAAAGAAATCAAATCTTCTGCCATTTTAAGCATATGCTTCTTGGGCACAGTTCCAGAAGAACTAGGGGTGACACCAACTGAAGCTGAACCTGGCCTGCCTCTGGGAGAAGCCTTGGAAACAGAAGGAGAGGGCCTAGCCACCCTAGGAAGGGAGGGGAGTATAGTAACCTGAGAAGCCCCTTCAGCCTGACCTGCCTCCTGAGAGGCCACATCTTGCAATAATAAAGTCTCTCCCTGGGAACCCAAAGAAACCTCCGGTGGAGCCACCGGCTCCACCGATACCTCTAAAGAACCGGCGTCCGTACAGACGGTTCTTCTAACCTAGGCTTAACTGCTTTGTCCTTGTGCTTCTTCGAAGAAGCGGGCGCCGGAGCATCCGACGGCCATTTTATAATTGCACCGCTTCCCAAAGACTAACCTGGCACAATCCAACCTTCTCTTTATAGTGCGTTTATTGAATCTAGCACAAGAGCGACACCCAACAACGTCGTGCTCAGGCCCTAAACAAGGAATACACAAAGTATGATAATCTCTATGCGGTATCTGTTTCCCACAAGAAATGCAATTATTGACTTTTTCTGACATCCGGTAAATCACTGAGGCAAGAAAAAACTAAAATATTCCCCAACGGGGTACTTAGCCAACTTTGAACTCGGTCTGAAACTTCGAAATCGAAAAATCTCAGAACGCCAACCGGCACTTGCAAAGCTGCTTCTGCATCGGACTATGCGGCAAAAAAGACTGAGGATATGACGTCGGTCATGCGCATTTGTACCCTGACGTCCTGATGTCAGTCAAATGCGCCTTGACCGACGTCAGCCTTATACTTTGATATTCGGGCCGACCGAGGACAGCGGACTACCCAAGTGTAAGGACTGCAGCAATGTGAGATGAAGAACATCAAGGTCTCATGCTGTAAAGAAGCATCCAATAATTTTGCCTTAACATGATCAGGTAAACTCTGTTCTTTTAACCAAGCATGTCTTCGAATCACAGAACCTGTAACTGCGGCTCTACAAGAGGCCTCTAAAGAATCAAAACCACACTGCAGAGTATGTTTTCCCATCTGTTCAACTGCATGCAATAAATCCTGCATTTCTTTATAGTCAAGAGCTTCTGAGCTTGCAAGCATTTTCTGTTTTAACTGAGCCATTAAATATTGTTGGTACTTAAGCATGTGAAACTGGCAATTTAAAGCCCTTACTGCTAAAGTTGCAGAAGTGTAAACTTTCTTCCCCCATCGATCCAATGCTCTGGAATCTCTGTCAGAGGGGACTGGATTTTTTGCAATGGAAGCCTTAACCCCTTTGGGACCCTGGGAAATAGTTTCAGGATCAGCAGAAGGGTTTTTATAAAGAAACTTTTGAGAGTTAGGGACTCTATAATACCTATCTGGCTTGGCAGGTGCAGGGGGTAAAGAATCAGGAGATTAGCTGGATTCAGAGAACACATCATCCACAATATCTAACACAGGTGGGATGGCTAAGGGCCTGTGCTGAGGCAATAAAAGGAAGTCCCTGAGCCTTTTTTTGGATTCTGAATAATCCTGACTTTCCCAATGGAAATGCTCCTTCATGGTATGTAAGGTTTCCCCAAAAGAATAATCCTCAGGAGGAGAGGCTGAAGGGATGGATTCTTCAGCATCAGAGTCCTCATAGGGGGGTACAGAGTATCCCTGGTCTGAAGAGGAATCAGAGGAAATGGAAACCTGATCAGAGGAATCGTAGTCTGTATCCTGCCTAGGCCTTTTCTCAGGAGGGGGATGGGAGCCCCTGATTAGTGTAATGAGGTCTTCGGCCATTTTAAGCATCTGTTTCTTAGGCAAGGAGGACTGTCCAGGAGAATGCTGGACTTGTTTCTTTGTCTTTAATAGTGTTTTTGTCTTGGCTGTTGCTTTAATGGTAAGTTGTGAAGATCTGAAGACACCCTCAGAAGCCGATGCCTGCTCAGTGGCTCTGGTCCCATCTGAGGGGTTAGTTTCTGTAGGCCCAATACCTTGAGTTTCCAGAGGCCTAGTTGTCTCCACGTGGGAGTCGGTTTAGTCTGTAGTACCTGTCTGGTTTCCTTGGAGCAGGGATAAAGTATCAGGAGTTAGACTGGATTCCATGAAGACATCATCCACAACATCCAAAACAGGAGGGATAGCTAAGGGTCTGTGCTGTGGTAAGTCTAAAAATTCCCCGAGTCTCTTTTTTGACTGAGGATAATCCTGGCATTCCCAGTGGAAATGTTCTCTCAAAGTATGTAGGGTTTCACCAAAAGAAAAATCCTCTGGAGGGGAAGCAGAAGGAATGGATTCCTCTGCATCAGAATCCTCGTAGGCAAATAAAGGCATGTCTCCATATTCTGAAATCTCAGAGTCATCAGACTCTTGGTCAGTCAAAGCTGCTGAGGACAGGTCTCTCTTTCTTTTAGCAGGGGAACGCTGGCTTCCCCTAATCAGCATGATCAGGTCTTCTGCCATTTTAGCATTTGTGATTGTGGCAAGGAAGCAGGCGCTAGAGTTTGGATCATCAGTTTTTTAGGAGTAGCTTGTACTCTTAGAAACTCGATGGTTTTAGAGAGAAATGAAGATGCCAAAGAAGTTGTTGGTTTGTGTCGAATATCGGTAATGCGAAGACCTTCCTCAGAAGCCGGTGCCTGCACAGCGACTCCGGACCCATCCAAGATAGAGACATCCACAGGTTCCGTAGTCAAAGAAGAGTCTTGCGGCATACTGGACTCCAAACGGGTCTCGGTAGCGGCCTGCGAGTCAATCAAAGCGGGCATCAGGGGCTGTGAAAGCACCTGAGTACCGGCGAACTGGTGACTAGCTTAACGGAAGCGTCATTGGCAGTTTTGGACCTGTGCGGTTCGTCTCTGTCGTTATCCTTACGTTTTTTCAGAAGATCGGTAGTTGGATGGCTTACCGAAGCCATTTTTGAATACGGAGATCGAGAAAGTACAGTTGTGTACACTTACCATAAATGTAGATGTTCAAGTGTATTCACTGTTGCAGTTATTACATTTGGGTTATCTGCTTGCAGTAGCCCTCAGTCGGCCTGATTAACAAAGTCTTGGGTCCTGCGTCGGTTGCTGTCCCTTCTTCCATGACGTCAGGTCATCAGGGGTATAAAACATGCAGCCGATGGCATTACATCAGTTTTTCTTGCCCCAGATGTCAGGTGCCCCCCTAATGGGAAGCAATTAAATGTATAAATACAAGGATATACCTCCAACAAAAAAGCAAATACACCAAAAATCTTTTTGAGCATAGTAATTGAGAGTAGAGGCATAGCCAAAAGAAGAAAGGGGGGTGGAGGGAGGGTAAACCAGGACTGCAACAGTGAACACACTCGAACATCTACATTTATGGTAAGTGTACACAACTGGACTATGTTCTTTGTGTTTCACCGTTGCAGTCATTACATTTGGGTAGATTCCCAAAGCTAAGTTTGGGAGGAGGAATTTAAATAGCATTAGGACCAGCTATAAGGCCCTGCAAGACTGCAGTGGCAAAACCACCTCAGGATTTAGAGAAAATTGACAAATGATAATGCTTGGTGAAAGTATGTACAGAACTCCAAGTAGCAGCTTCTAGGATGTCCCTAGTAGGGACGCCCCTAAGAAAGGCTGTAGAGGTAAATGCAACCCTGGTTGAATGGTGTCTGATGCCCTGTGGGATAGGTTTTCCATGGTGCTTATAGCAGAAATGAATGCAGTGGCCTATCCATTTTGAAATGGTTTGTTTTGAAATAGCTTTCCCCCTGTCCCTGCAGCAAATGCCACCAGCAGTTGTTTAGATTTCCTTTGAGGTTTAATCCTGTCCAAGTAGAATCTAAGCTGTCTGTGCACATCTAGAGAGAGTGCAGTATCCGTTCCCCTTTGTTCTGTGGGTTAGGAAAGAAGGTAGGCAAACGAATGGACTGATTAAGAGCCACACTGGATACCACCTTGGGCATGAAAGAGGGATTGGTTCTGAGGGACACTCTGTCCGCATGAAATATGATGAAAGGTTCCACTGCCACAAGGGCCTGTAATTCAGATACCCTTCTTGCAGAAGTGATTGCTAAAAGGAGAGCTGTTTTCCAGGAAAGAAAATTTAAATCTGCAGTAGCAGCTGGCTCGAAAGAAGGAAGAGTGAGGTTTCAAGACAAAGTTAAGATCCCAGGCTGGAGTTAGAGCTCTCCTGGGTGGCCTTAAATTTTTGGCCTCTCTGAGGAACTGCTTGAGCAGTGGGTGAGAGAAGAGGGGAGGGCTCTGTGCTATAATCAGCTGAAATGGCTGAGGCATGAATTTTGATGGAGGAAAAGGACAAGCCCTTATGAAGCATCTCAGTCAAGTATTGCAGAATCTGAGGTAAAATGGGCACTGCTGAGTTCATTCCTTGAGATTGGTTCCAGGCACAAAATCTTTTCCATTTTGCAGCATAAGATTTTCTAGTACTAGGCATCCTTGCCTCTAAAATGATATCCATCACTGATTTACTGAGGGATGGTAAAGGAGAGATTAGGTAATCAGCCAGGCTGCTAGGTTCATGGTTTGCAGCTGAGGGTGCAGAATCTGGTTCTCCTGCTGAGACAACAGGGAAGGAGTCTGAGGCAGGTGCCATGGGGCCAAGCGTGACAAACTGCGCAAGAGTGGGTACCAATGTTGGCGAGGCCAGTCTGGTAAAATTAAAATCATCCTTGGCTTGTCCTGTTTGATCTTTAATAGTACTTTGGAGAGCAGAGGCAGTGGAGGAAATGCATAAACTGATCATTTTTTCCAGCTGAAGGATAGAGCATCCACCTCCCAAACTAGCTTGTGGGGAAATCCTTGTGCAAAATTTGTCCAATTAATGGTTCTGGTGGGAGGTAAACAGGTCTATATCTCGGCTCCCCCATTTGCTTGTCAACATGTTTAAAATCCTTGGTTCCAGTTTCCACTCTTGTGGGTCCATGAGATTTCTGCTTAGTCCATCTGCCAGTGTATTTAGTTTTCCTGGCAGGAACTGAGCTTGTAGATTCACTTGGTAGCTCAAGGCTGTGTTCCACAATGCCATGGCTAGTCTGCAGAGGGGGTAAGAATGTGTACCCCCCTGCTTGTTTATGTACCACATGACAGTGGTGTTGTCTGTCTTTACCATTAGTTGTCCTGGAAGAATGTTGTCCTTGAAAGCTGTCAAAGCATTCTGTACAGCTAACATTTCCTTTTGATTTATGTGCAGTTGAATTTGACTTGGGTTCCATTTGCCCTGAATGCACTTCCCTGCCAGGAGAGCCCCCCATGCATAGCCCGATGCATCTGTTGTTAAAATTTGGGCGGCAGGGGTAGTGTGAATGGTAGTCCCCTGTTTTGGTGGCAGGCCTCTGCCCACCAAAGGAACTCTAAGTGTAGGCAAAGTATGATAGGAATCCTTGCTTCTAGATCCTGTGAATGTTGACACCATAAGCTTTTGAGATACCATTGTAGTTTCCTCATATACAGCCTTGCATATGGAATTAGAAGAATGCAGGAGGCCATGAACCCCAAGGCTTGCAGTATTTGCCTTGCAGATAGCTGGGTTTTTGTGGCCACTTGTTTGAAGTAGGTTGTCAAATGAATCCGTTTCTCTGGCGTGAGGAAAGCCATCCGGGAAGTTGTATTCAAGCTTGCTCCCAGGAATATAATTTGTTGACAGGGTACCAGGTGTGATTTCTTTTCATTTATGGTGTTCCCCAGACAAGTCAGTACCTTCTGAACAAAGGCCAGATGGTTCAAAAGTATGTCCTGGCTTTCTGCCTGAATTAGACAATCATCCAGGTATGGGTTTATTTGAATATTTCTTTGCCTGCAAAATGCAATGACTGGAGCTAGGCACTTTGTGAATACCCTGGGCGCAGTAGTCAGTCAGTGCAGAGAACCGATGGTGCATGTAGCCTGCTTTGAAGCGTAGGTATCTTCTGCAAGACTCCCTGATAGGGATGTGCAGGTATGCTTCTTTTAAGTCTAGTGTTGCCAACCATGCATCTTTGCCTAGCATAGGAAGCAACTGGTGAAGAGTCAGCATTTTGAATTTTGGAATCACCAGAAAGGTGTTTAGAGTAGAAAGGTCCAGGATAGGACACCATGTATTGTCTTTTCTGGGTACCAGGAAAAGTCTCGAATAGAAACCTTGTCCCTTTTCCTATTCTGGTACCAAATGAATAGCCCCCATGTTTAAGAGAGAGAGAGTACTTGATTTCAGGCCTCTGCCCACTGATTTGGGGGAAGATTTGGCCACCTGCTTGGTGTTGGTAATGTGTGGAAGTGAAATCTGTGTCCTTGGGACACTATGTTTAAAACCCATTTGTCCTGGGTAGTGAGTTCCCAGTTTTTGGCCTGCAGACCAATCTTTCCGCCTAAAGGAGCATTCATTTGGGAAGTGCTTGGAAGCTTTAAAAGGAGGTAATTGAGACCGTTTTCCATAGGGTGGAGTCTTACTACTCCCAGATTTGGGTGCGGAAACCTCCACTGCTTAGTCTTGTGTGTCCCTTGGGACTGAAACCTGGGGTTTCTACTGTGTCTGGGTTTGGCTTGAGAAGACATTGGAAGGGGCTGGAAAGGACCAATTCTTAGAGGGCCAGTGCCTACTAAATCTAGGAGGCTGAACTTGTAAGAAATATTTAATAGTTTGCATAGCTTTAGCTTTATCTTCCATCTTTTTAAGAACTTCCTCAGCCTTGTTGCCAAACAGGCGGCCCTGATTTAAGGGAGCATCCAACAATTTAGCTTTAACATGATCAGGCAAAGATTGCTCCTTAAGCCAAGCATGCCTTCTGAGCACAGACCCAGTAACAGCAGCCATGCAAGAGGCCTCTAAAGAATCAAATCCACATTGCAAAGTATGTTTTCCCACCTGTTCAGCAGAATGCATTAAATCCTGTAATTTTTTATTTTCAGCACAGTTAGGAATCATCATTTTCTGTTTAAGCAAACCAATAACATGTTGTTGATACTTTAACATATGGAACTGGCAGTTTAAAGCCCTAATGGCTAAGGTTGCAGAAGTGTAAACCTTCTTACCCCATCTATCCAGCGCCCTGGAGTCTATATCAGAGGGGGTAGGATTTTTAGCAGTAGAAGCCTTAATGCCCTTGGGTCCCTGTGAAATAGTCTCTGGATCCACAATAGGATTTTTAAAAAGGAACTTGTGTGAAACAGGAACCCTGTAATACCTGTCAGGTTTTCTGGGAGCAGGAGGCAAAGAATTAGGGATTCTGAAAAGGCATCATCAACAATGTCTAGAACAGGAGGTATAGCTAAAGGCCTATGCTGAGGCAGGAGTAAGAAATCCCCAAGCCTCTTTTTTGAATCAGAAAAATCCTGACTTTCCCATTGGCAAATGCTCCCTTAGAGTATGCAATGTCTCACCAAAAGAAAAATCCTCTGGAGGGGAAGCAGAGGAAATAGAGTCCTCTGCATCAAAATCCTCATAAGTAGATAAGGGCAAATCCAGATCATCAGAAGAATCAGAAAAATCAGAATCCTGGTCAGAAGATTCATAAACAACTTCAGTCCTAGGTCTCTTAGAAGGGGGAGAGATTAGAGTTACAAGATCTTTAGCCATTCTTATCATTTGTTTTTTAGGCATATAGTCCTGAGCATGCAGCCTGGGCATCGGTTTCTTAGGCATGGTTCAGGATTTTGGCCTAAATGAAGGAGGAGGCGTCGGTTTAATATGCAAGTCCATAAGCCTGAATACACCCTCAGAAGCCGGTGCCTGCACAGCAGCTCCGGACCCAGCCAAGGTAGAGACATCTGCAGGTTCCACAGTTGAAGCATCTCGCGGCATACCAGACTCCGAATGTGTCTCAGTAGAGGCCTGCAAGTCAGAAGTAGCGGGTATCAGGGGCTGCAAAAGCGCCTCAATGAGTACCAGCGAACTGGCGACTGGCTTAGGAGATGTGTCGTCGGCAGCTTTGGACCTCGGCGGCCTGTCTCTGTCTTTATCTTTGCATTTTTTTCGGAATCCCGGTAGTCGGATGGCTAACTGATGACATTTCTGGATAATTAAACTGAGAACCAAAATATTTAGAGGCGAAAATATACCGACGACGGATAGTGTGCTGATTGAATAAAACACAAAACCAACAGTAAGGTACGTCATGGTCAGGGCCTAGGCAAGGAATACAGTACGAATGAAAATCTTTGTGAGGTATTTGCTTTTCACAAGCAATGCAATTATTAACTTTTACTGACATCAGTAAGGAGCAAGAAAAGTTTCCCCAACAGGATACTTAGCTTTAGTTGATGACTTTGGTTCTGAAACTCGAAAACGAAAATTTCAGGAGTCGGCCAACTGGCACTTACGAACCACTTTATCTCCTCCAGATTTGGAGGTGGATGCGCCCCATTGCTTTGACCTTTACGAGTCTTGAACCTGGTACCTGGAACCCTTAGGGCATCTGGATTTGCCCCTTTGAGCTCTGTCTGACACAGGAATTCAGGTAGGCCAGTGTCTACTGAATCTAGGTGGCTGCACTTGTAAGAAATCTTTAACAGTTTGCATAGACTTAGCTTTGTCTTCCATTTTCTTTAAAACCTCTTCTGCCTTAATACTAAACAGAGAATCATGCTGTAAAGGTGCATCTAGCAATTTAGCTTTAACACGATCAGGCAAATTTTGTTCCTTTAACCAGGTATGCCTCCTAATCACAGATCCAGTAACTGCGGCCCTGCAGGAGGCCTCTAAAGAATCAAAACCACATTGCAAAGTATGCTTTCCAACTTGTTCAGCTGCATGCAATAATGCCTGCAATTCCTTATTTTCTGCACATTCTGAAATCAACATCATTTTCTGTTTCAGCAATCCCATAACATGTTGTTGGCACTTAAGCATATGAAATTGACAGTTTAAGGCCCTGATTGCCAAGGTTGCAGATGTATAAACCTTTTTTCCCCATCTGTCCAGCGCCCTGGAATCTCTGTCGGAGGGGGTAGGGTTTTTTGCTATTTTGGCCTTACCTCCCTTTGGACCCTGTGAAATAGTTTCAGGATCAGCAGCAGGGTTTACAAATTTATGAGAGTCAGGGACCCTGTAATACCAGTCAGGTTTACTGGGAGCCGGAGGTAATGAGTCAAGGGTCAGGCTTGACTCCGAAAAAACATCATCCACGTCTAACACAGGGGAAATGGCTAAAGGCTTGTGCTGAGGAAGGAGGAGGAAATCCCTGAGCCTCTTTTTGATTCTGAGAAGTCTTGACTCTCCCACTGGAAATGTTCCCTCAAAATATGCAAGGTTTCTCCAAATGAATAATTCTCAGGAGGAGATGCAGATGGAATAGACTCCTCAGCATCAGAATCCTCATAGGGAGGTAAAGATAATTCCTGATCAAAAGAGGAATCAGAAGAAGTAGAAACCTGATCTGAAGATTCATAGTCAGTGTCTTGCCTAGGCCTCTTATCTGGAGGGGGATGGGTACCCCCTGATCAAGGTAATAAGGTCTTCAGCCATTTTGATCATCTGTTTTTTAGGCATAGAGGCCTGTGCACGTGGCTCAGGTGTCGTTTTTTTTTAGTTTGAGAAGGTGTCTTTGCCTTTGGTTTTGCAGCTTTCATCGGTCTGATATAAAAATGTTGAGGTCTGAATACACCCTCAGAAGCTGGTGCCTGCTCAGCGGCTCCGGACCCATCCGAGGGAGATGCATCCGTTGGTCCAATACCTTGAGTATCTCGCGGCATGCCGAACTCCACATGGGTGTTGGTAGAGGCCTGCGACTCGAAGGTAGTGGGTATCAGGGGCTGCGAAAGCGACTCACTGAGTACCGGCGACTGGCTTAGGAGAAGCTTCGTCGGTTTTGGATCTCGACTGCCTTTCTCTGTCCTTTTCTTTTCGTTTTTTATGTACTCTCTGGGTAGTTAAATCTGTTTCCAAAATACTAAGATGCAAAAATATACTGACGCTTAATAGTGCGTTGGTTAAATCTAGCACAAAACTGACAGCCAGGCACATTGTGATCAGGGCCTAGGCAAGGAATACAGTATAAATGAAAATCCTTATGAGGTATTTGCTTCCCACAAGTAATACAATTACTAACTTTTTCTGACATCGGTAAAAAGCAAGAAAAAAAGTTTCCCCAACGGGGTACTTCGCTTTATTGAAGACTTTGATTCTGAATCTCAAACACAAATATTTCAGTAGTCGGCCGACCGGTACTTGCAAAATGCTTCTGCTTCGGGCACCGCGTGGCAAGAAAGACTAAAGAAAATGGTGTCGGCTGCATGTTTTACACCCCTGACGACCTGACATCATGGTAGAGAAGACAGCAACCGACGCAGGACCCAAGACTTTGGAATTCAGGCCGACTGAGGGCAACCTGCCAGCAGATTACATGTAACCACTACCAAAAACAGGGTCTTCCAAGATAACAACTTTAAATCAAATGTAGCAGAAGGTTTAAAGGGGGACAATCCAACACTTGAAGCAGAAGGGACAAATCCCATAGAAGGACAAGGTCCCTAACTGAAGGACATAAAAAAAGGGTAACCTCACAAAAAGCCTTCAAAAACAACTTTTATGGGTGCTGAAAAGGGATCCAACCCCTTAGAGGTATTCCAGCAGGCAAACATTTCCACCTTATGCACAGACAACTTCTGACAGAAAGGCAAAAATATATGCTCCTCACTATCAGAAAGCTTGGGATTTCTGACCATTAATGGAATTGGAGGAGCCATGCAGTTAACTTTAGGGCCTGAAGGTTGTGGGGGGGGGGGGGTCTAGGCCTGCAGGGTGAGAAATCAGATCCAGAAAATATCCAACACCTAAGGAGAGTACTTCAAAAGAGGCCAAAGGAAGGGGAACCACACCTGAATGGACTGAAAGGGGTAATAATGATTACAGTTGTTCTGCAATGGGCTGCCTTCTGAAGAAATTTCATCAGTCAAGGAAAGAAACTGAAAAATCCAACAGACCACTTGTGGAAAAAGAATGTTCCTGCTTAAATTGTCTGCTAATATATTGTGTCTTTCCAGGATATGCGCTGCAACCATTAACTGCTGAGACAAAATGGCACAACTGCCAAACCTTCTTGGCCTCCTGACAAAGTGGATACTAAAATATTCCCCCATGTTTGTTCCAGTACCACTCTAAAGACATGCTGTCTGTCTGAAATAAAATTACATCCTGGGGAAGAATGTCCTGAAATACCTGCAAAGCCAGGATGAAAGCCCACACCTTCAGGACACTAACATGAAGACTGGCCTTGGTACTGGGTCAAGTTCCTTGGATAGTTCTCCACTCAAAATGCCCCCACCCTAGAAGAGAAGTACCCATGGTGACCATGCCTACAGGAGGTGGGAGAACAAAACGGTCTTCCTGCAAAAACCAAGTAAGACTCCAATCACCACCTAATTTGTTTTTGACAAATCTGTCAGTACAACCAGAAACTCCAATGGGTGTCAAATAAGACCATTGCAAAGCCAATGTCCACTGCAGGACTCTCATGTAGTACCTCACAAGGGGGACCAAGAAAATGGCAACTGTCATTTGCCCCAGTAGCCTGAAAACTAAACGAGCTAGGGGTTTCTGACATGATAGTAACACTAGCAAGACCCCATAGGGCGGAAACTGGTACCTTGCAATCTGAGAAACTGTGTCAAAGTGGCAGTCTATAAACTCTATTGACTGCATAGGAAGACTGGATTTCTGAAAGCAGATTGTGATCCCCAAGCAGCTGCACAGCTGCAGTAAGATATCCCTGGCACTGATCAATGATGCTCTTGTGGCAACAGTTAGGAGCCAATCATCCAGGTAAGGAAAGACCTGAAACCCCTGTAGCCTGAGCCAGGCTGTCATTACTGCCATACACTTGGTAAACAACTGGGAGGGCAGTGGTGAGCCAAAAAAGCAGCACTTGGAACCAAGAGTCTTTATATGATAGTAGGCATCATTGTTGATTGAGATCATTCAATCACCCTGCTTCAAAAGATGAAGAATGGCTTGCATTGTGAACATCCAGAATTTTGTCAGTTTGATGAAGTGGTTTATCCCGCGCAAATCCAAAAAAGGCCTAAGGTGCTTTTTCTTCTTTGGAACCAAAAAGAAATCTTGAACAGATCCCAGGTCAGCGCTGCTCTGATGGGACCCCTTGGATGACTTTTTTCTAATAACTTTTGGATTTCGATGGCCGCAGCCTCCTTCTGATGGGGTGGCACATCTGGGAGGTATTTTAATTTCAACTTTGAAGTATCTAAAAATGGAATTGTACAGTCTCTGGATAAAAACACCCAGGTGTTCAAGGTAATGGCCCCCAAGCTTTTGGGTATACAGCCAAGCAACCCCCGACTGCCTCCAGAGATGGACAGTCAGGCAACCCTTCCGGGCCACTGAAGAGGCTTCCCGGGAAAACCTCTGCAAAACCCATGATTTTACAGACCACTCCTGCCACTTGGACACCATCCACTGTTATTACCATCTCTGCTACAGGGAGAACCCTCAAGAGGAGCTTCCTGGAATGACTACTGTGCTTTTTTAGAGAGATGTTTCTCCATTTCTGGTTCCTAGAAAAGGTCTGTGGAGGGGCAGCAAAATGCACTCCCATGGCAGACAATGTCTTCCCGTCCTGCTCACTCCTGGTCAGTGTGTCAACCTTGGGCCTAAAAAGACAGCAGCCAAAGGGGGTGTCAATGAAGGATGCCTTGAAGCAGTCCACAGAGTTACACAGCCTCATCCAAGTGTGGTGACACATGGCGATGCTGGCATCAGCGGGGCTCAGGATGTGCACTCAACTACATTGGACAGCAGATGCATGGAAACATTGGCCATGAACTCTAGCATGGACATCTGAGTCTCCAGGGTCTTCTGAGACTCTGGAGTCTGCTGAGTCAATTATTCTTAACACTTCTAAGACTATGTCCCACTGAAGTCTGGTCAAGTGGGCTAAATAGTTCAAAGCCCTCAGTGCAAAAGTGGCTGAGGGGTAAGAACACTTCCCCAGTCGGTCCAACTCCTGATGCTCCATACTTGGGGTGGGGGGGGGGATTAATCAAGGAACTTTCTTCCGAGAACTCCCTCTTAGTGGCTGCTGCCACCACATAGCATCCACAGATGGATCTTTACTAAAGCGTCAATGGTCCCGGGGTGGTCTTATCTGACTTCTTGGGGATTGGTTCCACAATATTAGGTGCCTTCTGGGAAATCAGGTCAAGACGGTCTGGAGAAAGAACCACCTACGACAAGGATGGGCCCATCCCAAAGGCCTCCAGAAAAAGGACTCCTCAGGAGATGGTGTTTTGGCAGTCCATCCCACGCATTGGCAAAGCAACTCCAAAAGGAAAAACAGATCGCAAATTTCGAGATAGAATTTATGAACATACTTATGCGATTTCTAAGAATAAGAGTGACAATGCTTTAGTTAAACATATTAATATGAAAGCAGGTCACTCTCTTCAATTTTAAGCAATAGACAAATTAGTTAAAGATATTAGGGGAGGACCCACGTCATTGCTATTAGAATGTTGGGAACTTGAGTGGCAATTGACATTAAATGCATTTTCACATCCTGGTCTTAATGACAATTGTAATATAGCTTGTTTATTGAAACTAAAGAGCTGTATGAGACAATAAGTCTCCTTCAAGACGACGTCTTTGACGTTAAATGGTCACAGGAGAGTTTGAAGCATTCTAAATTCTAGTTACTAGAATTAGAGCCTTTATATCTTATATAGGTTGTGTATTCATTCACCATAAACAATTTAAGACTGTAGTTATAACTTACTATCTGGCTATTTTAAAAAATTGACTTTTAAAAAAAATTGATTCTAAAAAACTGTTCTTTAAAGTATGAAAAAAAGTCTTGTATTTTGTTTCCATTTGAGTAGTTACTAGTTTACTATAACGGTCGATGTTAGACATTTGTACATTGTATTTAAGCTGTGCTGTAAAGCTGTGCTTTAACCTGTGTTGCTTTAAAATTATATTGGTGTTTTTTTCCCACCAAATGATGCACATTGATTGGTCAGTACTATCACATTACTTTGAAGCGGACTGTTTAAATTGTACCACATTGCTGTGGTTATTTTATTTCTGAAGAAGTTACTCCTGTTGAGTGACGAAAACGTTGTTTAGTTGTAATAAACTTTTATATGTTAAAACAATAGATCTTTGCATGTCAACAGACCTTTGCGAGTGGCTGGTTGGAATCTTTTTGTTTTAACTCCAAAAGGTCACCAAAAGAGACATCCTTGCTGGATGACTTTAGGAACCCCTTTCCTTCCTCAAAGTCAGTGCCCTGAGTGAGGGAATCCTGTGGGGAGTCCAAGGGCTTCCTCTTGCACCTCCTGTTGCCTGAAACTTCCCACCCTGGGGAATCTGGAGGGGAAGCAACAGGGGCCAGGAGCCCTAAAGGAAGGGCAGAGTGGAGGCTACCTGGAGTGAGCAGTCTGAATAGTGTCCACAGGTGCAGATGTTGATGTAGGGAGACACCAACTAAACCTGAACACTCCTACTCCTGATGTGAGAAGTTCCTTTCACAATTCCTGACCCAGAGACTCCCCATACTTTGGAATAGATTGCCCATACATGCGAAACTGAGCCCCTCTTTGGCCCTCTTCAAAAGGAACCTTGACGATTGGATAGAAGATAGGAAAATTCACCCCGGGGATCACATCAACCGCCCTGCTAGACAGGGGACCAGGGAAGTAAGTATTCTGGGAAGAAATAGCCAGGGAATTGTTATGGCTAGGCTTGTATAGATAGGTTCATAGACTGGTACTACGCTATGTTGAAGCTGGAGGCTGACCCCGACCTATTGGAGTCAGCGAATGTATGGTCCAAAGACCTGAAGATGCACCTGACCCTGTGGCCACTCCAGTCCACCCCAACACCAAGCCCTGAGCTGAACTATCCACAGCAGATGCCCTGAGTGGGAGGGACGATCCCAAAACAGGAATCAAACCTTATTTGTTTGTAAATAAGGATTTATCTACTTTACATACAGAAATGCACTGTAAATTTTACTGTCATTTTACTGTATTCTTCACACCCAGACTGCACCTGAGAAAGGTCCTCTAGGATTAGTACTCAACCTTATTCAACAAATTTAAATAAATGCACATATCTTGCCTTCAAGGCCCTCAAGTACTGAGTACAGACCAAAAAAAAAGTCAGTGGTATTTAACTTTCTAATATCTACTTCAAATGTAAAAATATTCTTCAAATCCACACCTACAGTTATACTTCCAAAAGATTACTAGTAGTAATGCAAAAAGCCAATACGATTGCGTTTAACAGAGCAAATGTCTTCACTTCTTAGCATACCGAAATTTTCAGCAGACGTACATGTTACACAAGACAAATGTGCTACTTACAATGAAATACTTACAAATTCAACTAAAGTTTGATCAAACTGCATTTATAGGGAGTCCATATATGTTTGTGATTAATTTTCTTACAACTTTGCTTTTCTTAATGATGGCTACCAGATAAGCCTACAAAAACATCAAAACACCTCTAGTCAAGCTACCACATTTTATTAGTAAAATAGAACAGTTTCAAAGTACCTTGAAGCCAGTCTCGAAAGTAATGTAGCCACATTTTGGGAAGTTGTTCATTCTCCCGGAGAATGTACTTCACGCTACTGAAGCTTTCATGGAAATTGTAAAGTAAACGCTGGGCATTAGCATAATCCATTCGCTGGGTAACGATGTACATGTTGTAAAAAGAAAAGTACTGTAACTGTGCAGCAAGAAAGTCATATTCCTTTGTATCCCGTGGCACAATATCTGTGAGGTCCAGTCCATCTCGTACCCGAGTAGTTCCATAAAGACTAACTCCTAGCAAGGCTAGGAAAAGGATGACTACCACAACCTGCACAGAAGACATAGTGCAAAAGAAACTGATAACTAATGTACAAATCATGCTTCCTGAGTAAACAGTATAACTATCTATATAATCATATGACTCCCAATTATCTCTCAATAGCGCCTATGCAAATCAAATCTGGATCACAAATGCCCAACAACAGGAGAAAAGAAGTTATGTCTTACCATAACATTCCATCTGAGTTGTTGATCTTATTCCAGTCATCACTGATGGGTTCGGTTCTGAGCCCTCAGAACAGAGTCGGCCTTATACCAAGCTTGCATGCACCAAAAACTCTCGAGCTAAGCTGCTACCCACAATGCCCCTTGCTCAGTTACCTCAAATAGAGTTTGCATGCAATACATAGAAGAAGAATAAGTCAGAGGCCATCTCTGTGCAGAAACCCTAATACACCACAAAGACCCAGAAGATCCGCCAGGAACCTTAGGAGGGGGTCGGTGGGAGGGTGTGATGTCTGGAAGAAGATCAACAACTCAGATGGAATGTTATGGTAATACACAACTTCTTTATCTGAAGTTGTTAATCTTCTTCCTATTCATCACTGATGGGACCGGGTCCCCAGCTACTTGGAGAACCTGGGTGGCCCTTATGGAAGAACATTCCTGAGAACCAAAGGCCACTCTTCCCCTGGAGATCAGATCTAATTTGTAATGCTTGATAAAGGTGTGGGGCTTAGCCCAAATGGCAGCTGCACAAATGTCATCCATGGAAGCCCTAGAGTGGAAGGCAACAGATGCTGCAATAGCCCTAGTTGAGTGAGCTTTGATTTGGCCAGGCTTCTATCCCTCCATAAGTGAATATCTGAAGGCAATGCAATCCCCGAGCCATTTAGACAAAGTAACTTTCGATACTGCACCTCCCATTCTAGGGCACGCAAAGGAAATGAAAAGCTGGTTCGACTTGCGAAAGGATTTAGTTCTGTCCAGATAAAAACGTAATTGTCTTACGAACATCCAAGGAATGTAGGCAGTATTCTCCCCTGTTAGAGTAATTTGGGAAAAACACAGGGAGCTCAATGGACTGGTTAATCGAAAAATCAGAAACCACTTTGGGAAGAAAGGATGGGTTAGTATGAAGTGATACTCTGTCCTTATGAAAGATCAGATAAGGGCTCTTGATACATAATGCTTGTAATTCAGAAATCAGAAACCACTTTGGGAAGAAAGGATGGGTTAGTATGAAGTGATACTCTGTCCTTATGAAAGATCAGATAAGGGCTCTTGATACATAATGCTTGTAATTCAGAAATTCTTCTGGCTGAAGTTATAGCCACCAGGAATAAGGATTTCCATGACAAGAGTCTTAGCTCACATGTCGCAGCCGGCTCACATGGGGGCAGACAGAGAGCCTGTAGAACCCAGGACAGATTCCATGCCTCCACCGGCTGTCTAATGGGAGGCCTGCAGTGAAAAATACCCTTGAGGAAGGTCTTGCAAAGGCGAGAGGAGATAAGTGGCACTCCTTCAGACCCGTTATGGAAGTTGGAAACGGCTGCTAGATGGACTCGAATGGTGGAAGCTGAGGCCCCTTTGTCGAACAGTTCAGCCAGATAATGAATAGTGGCTACGGGGGCTGAGAATGGGTCTAGCTTCTGATTACGTGACCAAATAGAGAATCTTTTCCATTTATCCCTGTAAAGTTGTCTGGTGGATGGTTTATGAGAGGCCAAGATAATATCCCGGATGTGTGAAGAGAGGGCTTCCTGCCTGGCAACTAACAGAAGTGGAGAAACCAAACTGTCAGCTTGAGAGTGTACAGATTCAGGGGAGTCAGCCCTTGTGGGTGAGATATGAGGTCCTGACGAGTGTCTAGGATCCAAGGAGGTTGTAACAGATGAGGTCGAAGGAAGGGAAACCACACTTGATGAGGCCAGAATGGGGCAATGAGGATCACTTTGCGTCTCAACCAAATAGCCTTCCATAGAACAAGGGGAATCAGAGGAATCGGAGGGTAAGCATAAAGGAGACCCGTGGGCCAATCGTGGATTAGAGAGTCTCTCAGTGACTCCCCGAGAGGGGGAATGAGGGCAAAGTAGCTGCTGTATTTTATGTATGAAGGGGAGGTGAAAAGGTCGCAGCATGGTTGGCCCCAACACCTGAAAATTTACACCGCCACACTTCGGGTTGAGAGACCACTCGTGAGGGTGAAGAATGCATCTGCTCAGTCTGTCCACAATCACGTTGGAACTCCCCAGGATATGCACTGCGATCATAAAGTGGTTGGAACCTATTTCCCACTGCCAGATTCTCATGGCTTCGTGACACAGGGGATAAGATTTGGTCCCACCCTGTTTATGTACCAGACTACGATCATGTTGTCCAACTGGACAGTAATCATTCCGGATGGAAGGAGAGGATGAAAAGCTTGCAACGCCAATAGCACCGCTCTACATCGGACCACGTGCCTTGGACTGACTTTCCCTGGAAGTGGCCCCCCCACCCCATCAGGGAAGCATCCGTGGTCACTGTGGCACTGGGCTGTGGAACCTGGAAAGGGTGACACCAAAGATTTTCGTCTGTACTCATCCACCAGAGGAGATCTCAACTGCAAATGTTGGTGATGAGAATCTGTGAGCTCAGGGGGTGAAGAGTGGGTATCCATTGGGCCTGAAGGAGCCATTGTAGTAATCTCATGTGTAGTTTGGCTAAGGGAACTATGGGGATGGCTGCAGTCATAGATCCCAAGGCTTGGAGGATTTCCCTTGCAGACACCTTGCTTCGACAGAGTATCACCTGAACTTGTGCCCTTAGCCTCTGAAGCCTGTGGAGAGGAAATGAGATCAAGCTTGACGGGATGTTGAATATTGCTCCAATGAATTCCAGGTGTTGTGATGGCTGAAGGTTTGATTTTTCCCAATGTATGGTGATGCCTAATGATTCCCCTAGAGCCCATGCGTAGCGGAGGGCCCTGAATATTGCTCCAATGAATTCCAGGTGTTGTGATGGTTGAAGGTTTGATTTTTTCCCAATGTATGGTGATGCCTAATGATTCCCCTAGAGCCAATGCGTAGTGGAGGGCCCTGACCAGAAGACACTTCGTGGGGGTGGAGAGGAGCCAATCGTCTAGGTATGGAAACACCTGGAATCCCTGAAGATGAGCTGTTACCACTGCAAGACATTTCATGAACACTCTGGGGGCCGTTGAGAGACAAAAAGGAAGGGCTCTGAATTGATAGTGATTGGCTCCCAACCGGAAGCAAAGGAGACTCCTGGAGCACTTGCCCATCTTGATATGGTAATAAGCATCCCAGAGATCCAATGAAAACATCCACACACCCTCCCGCAGAAAGGGGAGGATGGATTGAATCGTGACCATGCGGAACTTGGTCTCAACTACCAATTTGTTTAGTTGGCCGAGATCCAGAATGGGCCTCCAGTCCCCTGTTTTATTTGGCACCAAAAAGAATTTTGAGTAGAACCCTGATCTGCACTGATCTGGGGGGAACCTGTTGGACGGCTTGTTTTTGACATGGCTTTCGTATTTCGGAAGCTGCCTTCTCCCTTTGACTGGGTGGAACATTGGGAATGGATTTCGGAGGTCTTGGATAAGTTATTAGGGGGATATGGTAACCTCTAGTAATGATTCTCTGCACCCACTGATCGTTCGTAATGGAGAGCCAGGCAGCTTGGTGCAGAGAAAAATGCGCCCCGTCTGCTTCCAGAGGAAAGCAATCGGGCAGAGTCTCAGGAGCGCTGTTATGGTCTACCCGAGAAGGAATCTCTGGAGCCCTGGTTCCGGGGACCCCCTCTGCCCTGAAAGGGCAGTCTTCCATTATTAGAACCCCCTCTGCCTCTGGAGGGGTCCTCAGCACGTGTGTCTCAGAAAGGATCTTGAGACTTCTTGTGTCACATCTTTCTGCTCCTCTGATTCCTGGAGAAGGAATGCTGAGGTCTGGGAAAGCATAGGCCATCAGCAGACAAGGTCTTCCCATCTTGCTCGCACCTCGCTAATGTATCCTTGACCTTAGCACCGAACAGAGCAGATGGCTCGACAGGGGCATTTAGAAAGGAAGACTTGAAGGAGCCTGTGAGGTCGCAAATGTACATCCAGGCGTGGTGTCTCATGACTACGCCTGCACCTGCAGCTCTAGCTGCTCCTTCGGTTGCGTGTGACAGCAACCTCATGGATGACTTAGATATTGACTCTAGGGTGGCAAGCTGGGAAACAACTTTATCTCGTGCTCCATCCGATACTTGGCCCGCGAGAGTTCTGGAGAGTTCAGAGATAAGATCTCTCTGGAGCCTTGTAAAATGTTCCAGAAAGTTCAGAGACCTAACTGCAAAGGTCGCTGACACAAAAACTCCCTTCTCTAACCTGTCCACTGCCCGGAACTCTCTGCTGGGTGGGTGAACAGCAGGATTCTCTTCTGCAAGGTCCTTTTTCGTGGCTGCTGACACCACCATAGCATCCACTGGCAAACCTCTGGACCAATCGGGTTGATCCTCTGGAGGGGAAGAGTACTTTGTCTGATCTCCTGGGGATGGCCTCAATGGAGTCAGGGTTCTTTCAAGTCCATTGCACGATGAATTTAACCAACTCATCGGCGGGGGGGGGGGGTCACCCAAGTAGAGGGCCGAGAGTGAAAGGCCTGCAGGAATACGGATTCCACCGAGGAAGGGTTGGAGGACTTCCAGTCACCCCTCTGTTTGAAGATTTTCATGACGTCTCCGAAGGAGACATAGTCAAGGGTGACTGTGGGGACCCTTCCCCATCATCATAGTCCGTATCTTCCATGAGGGACTCCTCTGGGCAGAGTACATGTGTTTTCTCTTACACACCCGTTTCCGAGGGGGTTCTTCGGTGGGAGCATCCGAATAAGACTCGGAAAGGGAAATGCCCTGGACAGGGGTTTCCTGGTCCTTGTGCTCTCGGAGTCATGGGGGGTGGCCTTTGACAGCTGTGGCTCAGAAGGAACTGGGGAAATAACCAATGGATGAGGATTGCTAGCAGCACGCACCCTCTCCATCACCTAGAAAGCGGGCCCACCTGAAGAGGAGTGGGAGCCCAAAACCTAACAAGACCATCAGAACCGGGGTCACACCCCGCTCCAGATGGTCCGCCCCCAGGGACGGAGCCTCAAGCAGACTCGGAGCGTTAGTCACCCTCAGATCCGAAGTCGGGATCGACAAAACCATCGGAACCGAGACCGGAACTGGAGGTTCCACCCCCCAAGCATGAGATTAAGGAAGGGTGGGTTCTGACGGAACAGACACCCAAAGGAGTCTCGGGGCCTCAGACAGAGTCAATGTTGGCGCCGAGGAAGGGAGTCCTCTAGTAAAAGTTGGATAAATGAGCCTTGGAACCGAGGGATCCAAGGGAGGAGAGTAAGTAGGGGCTGCTGGGGAAATAGACCCAAAACCTGGAGTGGGATATGGTCTAGGCAGATTTGAAATTCCCCTGGCGGTCAGCAGCTGGTCAAAAAGGCACACCACATCCAATTTGGAAAGGCTCCTGGTGGATCTCACTGATGCCCCTGAGAGGGAATTAGGCTGGTCCAAAAAGCGGCTGCAGGCTTGTCTGGCAAATGGGTCCACAGTAGAGGGGTATCGGGTCCGTGGTATGTCACAGAACGGCACCGATTCCAATTTTGAAACTGGTAACAACGGTATGGTTGGAGCCGTGAACAGGCTCAGAGCCGAAGTTACAATAGGGGTAGATGACAAACAGTTCCGAGGTAGCTGTTGGAACAGATATCGGAGCAGAAATTGGCGATGTCGGTGCTCAAAGAGAAACAGATAAGCTGCTCGGTACCGAGGCAGTAGATGGTGCCATAGTCGTCGGTGCCAGGGTAGGCACCAATGAGGCAACCTCGGTAAACTTCGCTGGAGCTGAGCTCAGAGCCGATGTAGCAGTCGGCACCGAGGAGGCAGAATGGTGTACAGATGAAGACTTATGGCCTTGTGCTTGTGACTTTTACCTCTGTACCGGCCGGTGAAGAGGGGTCCGAGCAAGGACGTTTCTTGTCCAAAGAAGGAGGGGATGAGACTTCTGTCACAGAAATAGCCTCTGAAAAAGGCGAAGCAAGTAGGCCCTTTAAAATCAGTTTGTTACGACGTTCATTCACATCCACTGACTGAAACTAGCACAAATATCACACGGGGGGGGGGGGTCGTCAACAAATGCGGAACCCCCAAACAGTACACACACTCTTCATGGAGGTCACTATTTGGTAGTTTACCACTGCAAGAAGAGCAGTGTTTAAACCCTGTAGTTCCCTTCTTTTCAGACATCCCAGAATACACACACAAAAGGGAAAGAGTGAGGAAAGAGAAGAAATGGAGAGAAAGAAAATACCAACAATGGTAACAAGATACCGCAAAGGTAGAAAGTTAGAAATACCAAGAAAATACTAACAATAGTAAGAGAGAAATACCTGTGGATAGAGCTGAAGCAATATAGATATCAAGAACAGATTATAAAACTAGAAAAAACGTTTACAAAACTTGTAAATATATCTGACATAAGCACTTAGCTGTAGAGCTCGGTGAAACGCTGCTATATGGCTGTGCGGTAACTGAGCAAAGGGCGTTGTGGGTAGCAGCTTAGCTCGAGAGTTTTTGGTGCAAGCAAGCTTGGTATAAGGCCGACTTGGTTCTGAGGGCTCAGGACCGAACCCATCAGTGATGAATAGGAAGAAAATTAACAACTTCAGATGAATAAATACTACTCTTCTGTTACAGACTCCAAACACAAGTCATTTGTTAATATGCAGACAGTTGCAACAAAAAAGTACAGTTGTGTACCTACCATAAATGTAGATGTTTGAGTGTATTCACTGTTGCAGTCATTACACTTGGGTTATCCTGCTGGCAGGCTACACGCAGTCAGCCTGAATTCCACAGTCTTGGTCCAGCGTCGGTTGCTGTGGCCTCTTCCCTGACGTCAGTGCACCAGGGGTATCCAAGATGCAGCCGACACCATTTTCTTCAGTTTTTCTTGCCCCAGATGTCAGGTGCCCCCAAAAGGGTATGCTAAAAACATTGCTTATAAAAAGCAAGCAGTAAAATAAACATTACCTTCATCTACAAGCAAATACACCACATAGGTTGTATAGAATAGAGAAGTACAGATAAATCCCAGCAAAGAAAGGGGGATGGTGGGTGGGTAACCTGGACTGCAACAGTGAATACACTCGAACATCTACATTTATGGTAGCTACACAACTGTATTATGTTCATCGTGTTTCACTGTTGCAGTCATTACACCTGGGTTGAATCCCAAAGCTGAGGTTGGGCGGCTGGGTCTAAATAGAATTAGGAGTAGCTATGAGGCCCTGCAGAACTGCAGTGGCAAAGCCTGCTCTGGATTTAGAGTAAAGAGGTAAGTGGTAGTGCTTTGTAAAAGTGTGCACTGAAGTCCAAGTTGCAGCCTCCAAAATATCCTTGGTTGGTACTCCTCTGAGGAAGGCTGCTGAGGTGGCTGCTGCCCTGGTTGAATGTGGCCTAATGCCCTTAGGCACTGATTTGCCATGTTGTGAATAGCAGAAACGAATGCAGTGTCCTATCCATTTTTAAATAGTCTGCTTTGAGATAGCCTTTCCTTGTGATCCTGCAGCATATGCAACTAAAAGTTGCTCAGTCTTTCTGAAAGCTTTAGTTTTGTCCAAGTAGAAGTGTAGCTGTCTGTGTATGTCCAAATAATGCACAAGTCTCTCCCCTTTATTATGGGGATTTGGATAAAATGTAGGCAAATCAATGGTTTGATTAAGAGCCACACTGGATACTACCTTAGGCATAAATGTTGGGTTTGTCCTTAGAGAAACCCTGTCCGGATGGAAAATGATAAAAAGTTCCACAGCCATTAATGCCTGTAACTCTGATCTCTTCTTGTTGAAGTTATTGCTAGGAGCAGAGCTGTTTTCCATGACAAGAATTTTATCTTAGCTGTATTGGCTCGCTCAAAAGGAGGCAGTGTGAGCTTTTCCAAGACAAAGTTGAGGTCCCATGCAGGTATTGGTGCTCTTCTTTGGGGTCTTATGTTTTTTGGCCCCTGTGAGGTACTGCCTTAGTAGTGGATGTGAAAAAATAGGTTGATCCGTATTGTAATGAGCTGAAATGGCAAAGGCATGGATCTTAATCGATGAAAAGGATAGGCCTTTGTCCAGCATCTCAGTGAGGTATTGTAAAATCTGAGGAATATTTGGTACACGCATGTCAATTCCTTGTGCCTGGTTCCAAGCACAGAATCTCTTCCACTTTTCTGCATCTGATTTTCTACTGCTGGGCCTCCTGGCCTCCAAAATAACATCCATAACTGCTTTGGAGAGAGATGTGTCCTGAATGGTTATATTATCTGCCATGCCGCCAGACTTAGGGTTCTGAGTTGGCTGTGTAGTATCGGATTGCTTTGTTGGGTCAGTAAATGAGGAATTTGAGGTAATGTCCAGGCTGGGCCCTGAGACAAGCTCTTTAGGATTGGGTACCAGTGCTGGCGTGGCCAGTCTGGGGCAATCAGGATCATTTTTGGCTTCTCTTGTCTGACCTTTAGGAGTACCTTGGGGAGGAGAGGTAGTGGAGGAAAGGCATATACTGTAAGGTTTTTCCAGCTGAATGATAGAGCATCCACTTTCCATGCTAGCTTGTGATAAGTCCTTGTACAAAATCTCTGTAGCTGGCAGTTGTGAGAGGAGGCAAATAGATCTATGTCTGGGCATCCCCATTTCTTTGTTATTATGCTGAAGATTTGTGGATCTAGTTTCCACTCATGAGGATCCATGAGGTTTCTGCTTAGGTCGTCTGCCAGCGTATTTGTCTTTCCTGGCAGGAATTGTGCTTGCAGGTATACTTGATAAGTCAATGCTGTGTTCCACAAAATCATGGCTGGTCTGCAGAGGGGGTAGGAATGCGTGCCTCCCTGCTTGTTTATGTACCACATGACTGTAGTATTGTTCGTCTTTATCAGCAGTTGTCCTGGATGAAGCAGGTCCTTGAAAGCTGTCAGGGCATTCTGGACAGCCAGCATTTCTTTTAGATTGATATGAAGATGCATTTGGCTTGTGGGCCATGTGCCCTGAATACATTTTCCTGCCATGTGGGCCCCCCAGGCATAATCTGATGCATCTGTTGTTATTGTCTGCCTGGCAGTGGGTAAAGTGAAAGGCTGTCCCTAGTTGTGGTGACAGGCCTGTGACCACCATCAAAACTCCTATTGCAGGCAGGGAATGAGGGTAATTAGTTTTTCCAGGCTGTGGCAATGTTGAGTCCAAACACTTTTTAGATACCATTGAAGTTTCCTCATATGCAGTCTTTCATATGGAATTAACAGAATGCAGGATGCCATGAAGCCCAAAGCCTGCAGAATTTTTCTTGCAGATAACTGGGTTTTTGTTACCAACATTTCGAAGTAAGAAGTCAGTTGCCTTTGTCTGGCGTGAGATAGGCCATCTGGGCAGTTGTATTTAAGCTTGCATCCAGGAATATTATCTCTTGACAGGGTACTAGTTTTGATTTCTTTTCGTTTACTGTGTACCCTAGGCAAATTAGCAATCTTTTTACAAACGCCAGATGATTTAGTAGAATGTCCTCGTTCTCTGCTTGAATAAGGCAGCCGTCCAAGTAGGGATATATTTGAATTCCTCTTTGTCTGCAAAAAGCAATTACTGGTTACAGGCATTTTGTGAAGACCCTGGACGCAGTAGATAAGCCAAAGGGCAGTGCAGAGAATTGGTAGTGCATTGAGCCAGCTATGAATCTGAGGTATCTTCTGCAAGCTTGTCTGACTGGTTCATGCAGGTATGCCTCTTTTAGGTCCAAGGTCACAAGCCAAGCCTTCTTGCCCAGCATGGGCAGAAGCTACTGCAGAGTCAACATTTTGAATTCTGGAATGTCCAGAAAAGTGTTTAGAATAGACAGGTTTATTGGTCTCCAGGCTTTGTCCTTTCTGGGTACCAAGAAAAGTCGGGAGTAAAATCCTTGTCCCTGCTCCTGTAGTGGTACTCGCTGAATGGCCCTCATGTCCATGAGGGATGAAACTTGCTTTTGTGCCTCTGCCCACTGAATGTGTGGCAGGTCTGGCATGCCCTTTGCCTTTGGCAAGGTGTGAAAGTGGAACCTGTAACCCTGAGACACTATATTCAAGACCCATTTGTCCTGGGTGATCATGTGCCAGTTTTGTGAAAAAAGTGCTAGTTTTCCCCCTTAAGGGGGCCTCCAAAAGATAAGTGCTTGGTACTGGTAGAGGAAAGTCATTGGGACTGTTTCCTATAAGGTTGAGATTTGTCTTCTCTGCTTTTGGAGGTAGAAGCACCCATCGTTTAGGCCTGTACGAGCCTTGGGGCTGGGATCTGCCTCTAGGGTGTCTGTATCTGCCTCTTTGTGGCCTGACACTGGAAAGGACCAATTTTTTGAAGGCCAGTTCCTGCTAAATCTGGGTGACTGTACCTGTAAGAAATCCTTAACTGTCTGCACAGATTTCGCTTTATCCTCCATTTTCTTCAACACCTCTTCTGCCTTAACACCAAAGTATCATGCTGTAATGGAGCATCTAATAATTTTGCTTTAACATGATCAGGCAGATTCTGTTCCTTTAACCAAGCATGCCTCCTAATCATAGAACCCGTTACAGTGGCCCTACAAGAGGCCTCCAAAGAATCAAAACCACATTGCAAATTATGTTTTCCCACTTGTTCAACTGCATGCAATAAATCCTGCATTTCCTTGTTTCATGGACATTCAGAGTTAGGCAACATTTTCTGTCTTAATAATGACATTAAGTATTGCTGATATTTAAGCATATGAAATTGACAATTTAAAGCCCTTACAGCCAAAGTAGCAGAAGTGTAAACTTTTTCCCCCCATCTGTCCAGTGCCCTTGAATCTCTATCAGAGGGAAAAGGGTTTTTAGCAGTGGAAGCCTTGACTCCCTTAGGACCCTGAGATATAGTTTCTGGGTCAGCAGCAGGGTTTTTGTATAGAAATTTATGGGAATCTGGGAACACAGGTGCAGGGGGCAAAGAGTCTGGAGACAGGCCGGACTCTGAAAAAACATCATCTACAATATCCAGAACAGGGGGAATAGCAAGGGGCCTGTGCTGAGGAAGTAAAAGAAAATCTCCGAGCCTTTTCTTAGATTCTGAATAATCCTGGCTCTCCCAATGAAAGTGCTCCCTCATGGTATGCAGGGTTTTCCCAAAGGAGTTATCTTCAAGAGGAGAAGCCGAAGGAATAGATTCTTCAGCATCAGAATCCTCACAGGGAGGAAGAGAGTATTCCTGTTCAGAGGAGGAATCAGAGGAAATGGAAACCTGATCTGAAGATTCATATTCTGTCTCTTGCCTAGGCCTCTTATCAGAAGGGGGATGGGAACACCTGATAAAAGTAATAAGGTCTTTGGCCATTTTGAGCATCTGTTTTTTAGGCATGAAGTCTGTCCTGGGGAATGCTGTACTTGTTTCTTTGTCTTTAGAGCTGCTTTAGTCTTTGGCTTTGAAGCTGAAGATGGCTTTACATACAACTGCGTAGGTCTTTAAACACCCTTAGAAGCCGATGCCTGCACAGCGGCTCCAGACCCATCTGAGGGAATAGTTTCCGAGGACCAATACACCTTGAGTTTCCAGTGGCCCAGTCGGCTCCACATGGAAGTCAGAAGCGGCCTGTGGCTCTGACGTAGCGGGTGTCAGGGGCTGCGAAAGTGCCTCACTGAGAACCAGCGACTAGCTTAGAGGAAGCCTCATCGTCTGTTTTGGACCTCGGATGCCTGTCCTTGTCTTTATCCTTGCGTTTTTTTACAAACTCCAATTGTCAGCTGTTCCGCTGGCATTGTATAATTGAATCTGTGGCCAAAGTAATGAAAGGCAAAATCGTACCAACGCTTAATAGTGCGTTGGTTAAATCTAGCACAAAACCGACAAGCAACGTCGTGGTCAAGGCCTAGGCAAGGAATACAGTAAGAGTGAAAATCCTTATGAGGTATTTGCTTCCCACAAGAAATAAAATTGTTAACTTTTTCTGACATCGGTCTGGAGCAAGAAAAAAGTTTCCCCTATGGGATACTTAGCTTTAATGAAGACTTCGGATCTGAAATTCACATTAGAAAACCTCAGGAGTCGGCCGACCGGCACTTGCAAACTGCTTTTGCTTCGGGCACCGCGTGGCAAGAAAGACAGAAGAAAATGGTGTCGGCTGCACCCTGGCGCACTGACGTCAGGGAAGAGGTGATCGCAACTGACGCTGGACCAGGACTTTGGAATTCAGGCCGACTGCGGGTAGCCTGCCAGCAGGATAACCCAAGTGCAATGACTGCAACAGTGAAACACGAACATCTTATGAACAACACTAATCACTCTGGCAGGCATTAAGATGCTGTTTAGCAGAAAAGATGAAAACAGCTTTCAAGACAACTTGTCGGAATCAAATTCTCAAAAACTACATCACTATGTGATAACTACTTAGTAAGAAACAGCTCCAGGGCTACAGAAATGATGCAATCTGCACCACATACATATTTATAATCCCTTGCTGAAACAAACCCTTAGACTGGGTGATCCACAGAGCTGCTGAGACAGAAATAAATGATGACTACAGCTAGCTGGTTAGCATTTCCAAAACAGAAGGGGAAGAAGATACCAATGGGACAATAACAAATGATGCTAACTCCCTGTCAGTAGAAATGGATACAGGATCACCAAAACTCAGTTAGACACAACAACCATAAAATGCAGCAGCTGTTTTAACAGTTTGCTGGCTACAGTATAAGCAACATATATTAGAGAGTAATATGTGCACACTTAAATGATCATGACATCATGCAGCAGGACTAATCAGATTAACAAGTAAATAAAATATTAATACTGTAGAGTTATTGCAAAAAACTGCAAACATACTTTTGCTGTTGGCTTCAGTATAAATGGTGCGTAGTGCTTTTCAGCAAAGGAAGAAAACGTCCATTTAGTGCATGGAGGCTCAATGCAATGAATGCTGCCATCTGTAAACTGTGACAGAAGGTCTCTGGTAGAACTTGCACTTTCTGGGTTCGGACAGGTGAAATTCTCATGTGCAGTCGTGGTGGTGGTGGTGGTGACGGGCTGCACAGATATCTCAGAGCGAGGTTCAGCAGTTGTGTAGTAGGCCCTCGTACGTGGATCATACTCAGTTCGTAACTGTACTGTAGACTGCATGGTTATTTGAGTCTCATGTGCAAAGCTGCGGCTGCTATAGGATAGAGGAAGTCTACAGTGACTGTTGTCATGGTTACAATCTGTATAAGCCTGAGGCTCAATCTGAATCACCCTGTTGGCACAAGGGCTGGGAGAAAAAAAAAAAAAGACAAATTTCAAAACTGACACTTCTCTCTGAAACATTGCTTGTACATCTTTCATTAGACGCTCTGAATGAAAGCACAGAACTTAACAGAAGAAAAGATAAGATAAATTCAGTTGAGTACCGTTTCCTACATAAAGCAGGAAATAAATATACAATGCAGAAACGCTGTTAATGACAGAATCTTTACTTAAGATCTCCTCTGTAAGCGAGAGATGTTGAAAACTAGTTAAAAATGGAAAGTCTCCCAACAAAACCCTTGCTCTAACTCCTATCAGTCATCACTCCTTTCAATCTACATAAGCATCAGCTCTGACATACAGTAAAACAAAATATAATGAAGGGGCATGACATAAAAATAACTGGTCCCAAAAGTAAATCTGTACCATTTTTAAAAGCAACAGTCATTCTCACAGTTTTAGTTCTTTTCATTAGAAGAAGGGGTACATTTTCTTGGTTAAGCAGTCTGACTCCTTGATGCTGAGCACAGAATTGAATTTTCCTAGACTGTATCAGTTGTTTTATGCTGCTCATTTATTGGCACCATCTATTTTCTAAGACATGTTTAGTGTACTTTACAGCATCCCAAAAACAGTGACACATAATGGAGGAATGTGTCAGACATCACCTGAAAAGAAAAACCTTTGAAAATAGGGTAGCAATAAAACATTGCACTATCCGTTCTACCTGGCAAGAACATTGTTTATCCCTACAGAGTACTATATACAACTCTCCAGCTGCTTTACACGTATAGATTGGCAGTGAAAAAACATTCTTGTCTATCATAACAAACATTCAGCCTGGATTCCTCTCCATCAGGCAGATTTCTAAGTGAGGAACCACTAAATACAACTACAGGCTTCTTTCTCTAAGTAGTGCAATTTACAATGGTTTGTTCTGATCTCAAGTCTGATTATAATATTCCGTGCAGTGCCAAGATTTGTCCATATGCCAACTTTCCAGTATCACAGATACTTCATGGCTGCTTTGTCTAGCAATCCAAAAAATCTGACCCATCCATACCCTCAGCTGAGCAACATCTCTGTTAGGGAGGCTTCATGATGAACAGTCAAAAAGGTCTGTTGGGACAGAATGAAGATTCTCAGTGTGTGTCTAATATACATAGAAGTGGTACTTAGTGCTGGACACAGACATATTTGAAAATGCAGCTTTTATTCAACACTCATGTTGATTTATCCAAGATTGCAAAAGCATGACCCCAACTTGAGATTTTAGTGAATATCTAGAAAATCTGGTAAACAAGACAATGTGTCTAACCCCTTGCCACTCCAATGAATCTGTCATGGCTAAAAAAGCACTTCTTTAATACAAGAAAAAAAATACATAATTGGTCTCATTAATCACCCATTAACTAAATATGAAGGAACTTCTCTTCTATCTAATATACAGATAGAACACTCAAGAGATACAGCCATTTTGGAGTAATCTTATTTCCCTGAAATCAGACATAATTAAAGGCAGTTCCAAGGACTAAAGTTACAGCCATCAAATATGCAACAAGAACATGTGAATTCTATGTAATCGGCCATTGACTCCTGCAAAACACACGGTCACTAGAACTGCTACTGCATTATCCTGATAACTGCATCATTTACTTCTTGCACTTATTTCAAAGGCTTCTAAACTACAGTTGACGTCAATGGATCACTTTAAAGTTATCAGAACTGCAAGGAAACCACAGAAAAGCATGATCCACAAACACTACTTAAGTTAGTAATTTAGTTGGATTAAAATGACTAAAAACAAAAAAAAAGTGTCACTTGTTCTCGACATTCGTCTTCAGAACAGATTCAGTGACCAGGGGACAGTAGGTGACAGTGGATCTTTGATTGTTTAATTTTAAGCTTCTCTGCCCTGATTTCCGATGATCTCATTTCAGATCATTTGTATCACTTTCTTGAATACTGTTAATGCTGTGCACATCCTCAACACTTACTGTTCCCACAAACTAAGTACTCAGCATAAAAATAGATCTGTGCTGCCTGTTTCCATCTTTCCTTGGGATTCAGATGCTCAGGCTCCCCTGCTTGCCCATAATTCCTGTGTAAACAGAAAGCTATCTCAGATTAGATTTCCCCATCAGAAGAAAATCAGGAATATGAAGAGAGTAACAGTAAAAAGGCTGGACTCTTACTAAACGTCTTGTCAATAGCACACTGCTTCCACTTATTTTTTATTCTCTGTAAATCATAGGATCATCTGAACTACAAGGCAAATAAATCTGAAAACCACATGTGCCTTGCCGAATACCACCCTTAAAATGTATCCATAATTTCAGAAGAGCAAAACATGTCAGGCCGAGGATGCTCATGGGGCTATCCATCCAATCATGAAGATTAGTTTTGTAGGGAATAAGAATGCCACTCTGCTTAAAATGCAGGGGCAGTTTTTTCTAAAGATTGGGAAATCCTTCACACATACTTTATCAGATATCAGCCCTTCTCCTCAATTACTATGATGATGTCAAAACATTCTATTGAACCTATTCAACTGCACAGATTACACTTACATCTAACAGCCCTACACATTACCACTACACATCGGCTGTTGCTCCAGTACTCTCTCACCACATACAATTACCAACCACCTGTATCTACCCTTGGCAAGCATCTACATTTCCCCACCTAGAAAAAATCTTTCTACTATACCATAGCACCCACTTTCTTCTCTTCCAACCATCTTCATCTCCATGCTAACAAAATTAAACTCCCAGCAAACACATCCCCAAGCCTATCTAAAGTACAACAAACTACAATACAAGTACACCAAACTCCTACTTTACTTTCTGAAGCAATTAAACCGCTCTGGAGATATCCATCCTAATCCTGGTCCCAGTCCCTTACCTGATAGCAGCAGCCATGACATGTTTAGCTATAATCTACTATACATCAGAAACAAATCCTCCCTTCTCCATAATATGAACGTTAGGAGTATTGGAAAAAAAAAAGTTCATGAACTGCATGACTTACTATCCCTCTACTCTCCATACATACTAATATTAACAGAAACCTGGCTAAAACCCAACAATAACAGCAATGAAATATTACACCAGGTTATAATATCCTCCGTAAAGACAAAAATCCAGAAGAGGTGGGGGTGTAGCAATCTTATTCAAAGGCCATCTTTTACTACACTGTCTTGAACCCAGCATCCCTGACTTTGAAAAGCTAAAACTCAACCCAAGAAAACACATTAACATCATTGGTGGTTATATCCCACCAGGAAATATCCCCACCCTACAACACATTCTACACTGGACATTTTACTCTGAGGAGACAGTTCTGATGGGTGATTTCAACACTGACTGGCAAGATTGCTCCTCTGAGAATCCATCAGCTCACATTAACCTGCACAGATTCTCCCTAACTCATTACATCCCCCACAAGGACTGACAAATCTTCAAAATGCCAATCTATCCTTGATTGCACTCTAGTTAATGACCCCCCCCCCCTTTTTTCTCACACAGGTGGTCTTCCTGATGGTCTGAGTGACCATCAGCCTACCTTTCTGTTACAAACTCGTCAACAAAAACACCAAGTAATCTACCGTACTACCAGAAATAAAAAAAAAAGCCTTTAACCCAAACAGCTTCATCTCTGCTCTAAAATGCTGCAACTGGGAATCACTCAGACAACTACCCCTTGAGGCGGCTGTTACTCCTTCAATAGCACCTTCATAGACATTTTAAATTGTCATGCACCTTTCTGAACGATTCAAGTAAAACACAATTTTGCACCCTGACTAAGCAAAGAATGCAGATCCTTACTCAAAGCAAGAGATAAAGTCTGTGAACAATTTCACAAAAACAAAAACCAAACCACAAGGCAAACATTTTTAGAACTCAAAAACAAAGCCAAAAACTTGTAAAACTACATAAAATCAACTACTACCATAAAATTCAAGAGAAGCATCATAATCCACAAAAATTCTGGGCCACAATCAATAAAATACTCTCACCAGGAAAATCAAGTACCCCCAACCCCTCCTCAGCCACCTCATCTGACAGTACAGCAACCCAATTTAATAAATACTTTACTGATACTATCCCCAGTCCCTTACAAATTCCCTTAACATTCCCAATGAATCCACCCCTTCACCCCCCCCCAGTTCTACAGCACCTTACAAAAGTGCCCCAACTAGTTCAAGTTATAACCAGTGTCTGTAGATACTATTAAAAAACTACTCCACAAACTTACACCAACCACCCTAGCTGCTGACTGTCTCCCAGCTGACTATCTCAAAATTGCAGCAGATGCAATTGCATACTCAAATAGATTTGATGGTTTAGTACCCACCATTTGGAAGATCTCCCATATAATTTCTTTACACAAAGGGGGCAATTGCAAAGAATTTACTAATTATAGTGCAATCGCCATCCTGCCACCCTTATCCAAAATCCTTGAGAAAGTCATCCATACTCAACTCATGGGCCACCTTCTCACACACAACATGGTTTTCGTCCATATCAAAGCACCATCACAGCCCTAATGCCCTTGAAAAAGTCACAAACAATGTTCAGTGCCTCACCTAAGTTCAGTCAGATGAAGTGAAATCGAAAATCCAAAAGTCACAAAAGACTGAACACTGCTGGAGTCAAACACCTTCTGTTTATTTAAAACACCAAACACATAAAAGATGAGCACTTTCGGGCCTCTGCCCTTCATCAGTTCAGTTCACTTCAGAAACCAAGGACATTATGTATCGGCCATATTTATGGACCTATCCAAGGCCTTTGATATGGTTACTAACAATAAACTACTCAAATTGCTCTCCTCCAACTTTTGTAGCTTTGGAACAAAGTGATTGAACAGCTATCCGTCAGGATGTTAGCAGGCTGTATGGTGGCAACACCACCTTTATTCTCTTCTCTTCTCCCAGTGTCCTTAGGGATCCCACAAGGGTCCATCCTTAGACCTCTGCTCTTCTCGCTATTCACTAACCATCTCCACACTGCCACTCTTCATGCATCTGTTATTCAATATGCAGATGACTCCACACTAATATGTGCAGCCCCCTTGCTACAGCACCTCAATGCCATTACCCAGGAATCTTTTCTATCTGTAGAAGCGTGGCTGTCCGATTCACAGCTGATCCTCAACCCCAATAAAACTAAACTCCTTAACTTCCATCCTACAAGATCTCCTTCATCTGTCATATCTTTTAACATCGAACCCACAAATAAAACTGTTATCACACCAATAACCCATACTAAACTGCTAGGGGTCGAAATTGATAACTTTAGATTTGATATCTACATTGCTCAATCCAGTAAAAAAAAATTCATAAGAAACTAGGTCTACTTTTCACAAAAAAACAGTTTCTAACTAGAACCACAAAACCTACCATCGCCTGCACTCTTCTCATGTCAGCACTCCTATATGCCTCCCCAATTCTGACCAACCTTTGAAAAACAGATCTAAACAAGATGGAATTTTGTTACAATAAAAATCGCCAAATTTGACAATGATGCCACACGTAGCTCTCATCACTGCACATTACTTAAACAGCTACATTCGCTCGAACTTCCCAAACTCTTGCACTATAATCAACTAACCTTTACCCATGAAATCCATCAACCTGATACAGTTCCCGCATTCCAAAACCATCTACGGCCATATTCCACTGCTAGGGTCCTCCGATCCAGTAGTAAACTTCTCCTGGATACCACAAAAGCCAACAACACAGCTGGTGAATCACTCTTTTCAAATGTCATCCCTAAAATCTGGAATAAACTACCATCCACCATTATCTCCAGCTCCTCCACAGCACAATTTAGAAAGCTACTAACAACTCACTTGAAAAATGCTTGGCTACGCACCTGCAACTCTCCTGACTAATACTAACCTCTGTATAGGTAACCACATACTGCTCATTGTGTGATAACATATAACTCTTCCTGAACTCATGTTAACTGCAACTAGCTAAAATCTAATTTAATTTCATTATACATATAAAGTTGATGCTACCTCCAGGTAAACTGTATTTCTCCTCACTGTGTAAATACTACTGTTTGCATATGTATTGTCATTGCAAGTTTGCCAATTTCTACAATGATATTTTTGTAGTTTTGCTGGAGCTTTTCTCCCCAGGCCTCTGCTGAAAAAGGACCCATGCCCAGTCAAGACTTTCCCGGTAAACAAATGCAAAATAAATAAATAAAAATAAATGTGTACACACACACACACACACACACACACACACACACACACACACATATATTTATACATAACACATATACATATGTACATATACATTTACACACACATCTCTCTCCATAAATATTATATACACACACACACACACAAATATTTTATTTATATATGTATGTATGTACACATACATATAATTAGGTTTACTATCAAAATGATGAACGGACATACTCTGCAGATGGAAAATCGAATGGTAGGTGTTAAGTCCCGTGCTGCCGAGCATTATATGAATGAAAGAGCACATCAAAGAATGCTACTGTGTATTCACTGATATGACCTCAAAGTAATGCACACAGAACGCGGTACAGTGCGGATTGGGACATTCACCCCTATCTTCACTGTACTGCAATCTTGGAGTTGGAATATACAGTTGGCAGGGGATGTGTGGGGTGCAGCCCCCCGGGGGGGGGGCAGGGGGGCTCATCCCCCTGCAAAAATGTAATGCGAGGTGTAGGTGTTTCATTTATCCGAGCTTCTATACAGACAACATGTGCACTGTTTGGAGACAATGTCGAATCTGCTGAATTCGTTCAGCTGGTTTGGTACTGTGAACTGCTGTATATTGTGACTTTAGCTGTTTTCTTCGATGTTCCAAATGGGATTTTGGTCTTCATGTCGACATTTTGACAGTAAACCATATCTACATATATATATATATATATATATACACACATATATATATATATATATATATACACACACACAGATATGTATATACATATATATACATTATATGTATGTATGGGTTCACTTCAGTTCACTGAACTTTCAATTCACTGACTTTCATTTCACTGACACCATTTCACTGAAATTCATTTCACTGAAACTTCATTTCACTGAAAGTTCATTTCACTGAAAGTTCATTTCACTGACAACTACTATTAGCAATAAAATGGAATATTCCCCCTTCCCCACTGTAGTGTGACCCTGGAGTTAGAATATATAGTTAGGGGGGTGTGGGGGGCACAGGCCCCCCCATCGCGGGGTGGGGGGCACAGCCCCCCACTTACTTTTCTTTAACTAAGCAATATTATATCAAAACGTAAGAATATCATATGAAATGAAGTGGGGCTGCGCCTCCCACACCCCGATGTGGGGCTCTGCCCCCACACCCCCTAACTATATATTCTAACTCCAGGTCGCACTACAGTGGGGAAGGGGGCATATTCCATTTACTTTGTAATAATAGTTGTCAGTGAAGTGAAGTTTCAGTGAAATGAATTTCAGTGAAATGAAAGTCAGTGAATTGAAAGTTCAGTGAATTGAAGTGAACCCGTATGTGTGTGTGCATATATATATATATATATATATATATATATATATATATATATATATATATATATATATATATATATATATATATATATATATATGCATATATATATATATATATATATATATATATATATATATATATATATATATATATATATATATATATATATATATATATATATATATATATATATATATATATATATATATATATATATATATATATATATATATATATATATATATATATATATATATATATATATATATATATATATATGCATATATATATATATATATATATATATACATATATATATATATATATATGCATATATATATATATATATATATATATATATATATATATGTATATATATATATATATGCATATATATATATATATATATATATATATATATATATATATGCATATATATATATATATATATATATATATATATATATATATATATATATATATGCATATATATATGCATATATATATATATATATATATATATGCATATATATATATATATATATATATATATATATATATATATATATATATATATATGCATATATATATATATATATGCATATATATGCATATATATATATATGCATATATATGCATATATATATATATGCATATATATGCATATATATATATATATATATATATATATATATATATATATATATTTTAGATAAGTGGATGTGAAAGACATGCAAACATGTCTTTACAATGTTTTTGCAGGGGGGCAAGCCCCCCTGCACCCTCCACACCCCTCACTACTTAAATATATAAACTCTGACATCGCACTACAATGTTGATGAGAGAAATCTCCCGTTCCGTGCTGTATACAGAAGCACACAACGGGAGAATTTCCGTTCCTCCACTATAGTGCGGTCACAGAGCTGGTATATTTCAGCAGGGAGAGCGCAGGGGGACTCGGCCCCCTGCATACATGTCAGTAAACTTCCTTTTTTTTTTGTTGTTTCCCCTTTACAAGTTCGAGTTACTAAAACTCGAGATTCTGAGCTCGAGCTTCTGAATTTCGAGCTTTCAGTACACACACACACACACACACACACACACACATATATATATATATATATATATATATGTGTGTGTGTGTGTGTGTGTGTGTACTGAGGTAGTTCATCTATACCACTGTTGTACTCGCACACCTATGGCCAATTTAGAGTGTCCAATCCACCTAATGCATGTTTTTGAAATGGGGGAGGAAACCGAAGCACCTGGAGGAAATGCATGCGACTGTAGGGAGGACATGCAGACTCCACACAGAAGGCATCCCAGCAGAGAATCGAACTGGAGGAAGCTCTTGCTGTGAGGCAACAACACTAACCGCTGCACCACTGCAGCCACCCAAGACACACACACACATATTTTATATATATATATATATATATATATATATATACACACACATATACACACACACACACACACACACACACACACATACATATGTCTACATATAGCATAGAATATCAGCAGAGTCATGACCAGATTAAAAATAAAATGCCTGATCTCGTCACTTCATCTGTTGTCAGTTTATCTCTACAGAGAAAGTGTTTATTCATAAAACCCTTGGCAAGAATTGGCAAGAAGTGTATGTCTTCATGCTAACTGTACCACTAAGAATGTAATATACCTGGCAACATGCGATTCCTGCACAAGTTTTTATGTGCAAAAACCACCAGGCATTTAAAAACAAGGATTTTGAAACATGAGAGTGATATTAGAGTGTTTAATATGAAAAATCATCTTATGAAACACAAAGGAGAATAAGGAGCACAGTTTTCATTTTAGAGTATTGCAGACAGTAATCTTCTTGAATTAGCAGAAATAGGTTCATAGGTAGGTACTAGGCTATCTGCCCTAGGGCATTTATAAGCCTAGCCAGAATGTTGGCTTTCACCTCCCTTTTAGACTAGATTCCTGAGCCTCTGTCCAGCAGGGCCAAAGTGATCCCAGGAGTAAATTTACGATTACCCATCCACTCATCAAGATTTCTCTTGAAGAGGGTCAGCGAGGGGCTCTGTCTAACATGGACTGGGATTCTATTCCAGAGCGAGGGAAGCCTTTGGGGTATGAATCTATCCCTCCAGCATGTCCTGTTTATTGTTGTGCTAAGGTTTAAATCCCTGGAGCGTGTAGTTCTAATGGAACTGGCTTTCTTGAGGTGGAGCATGTCCAACAGTTCTGGGTTAGACATGGCCTTGAATGTCAGGCAGAGGTCCGCCCTGCGTAGGCGGTAAGCAATTGAGTAGAGTTGGAGCTTCTTTAGTCGAGCTGCATAGGGCATCTGTTTGAGGCCCACGATCCTCTTGGTGAGTTATTGTTGAGGCATCTCCAGTTGTTGCAGGTGTCTGGTAAGGTACATCCCAAATGGGGCATTGTACTCAATTATGGGCCTGATGAGCGATGAGTAGAGGGGCACAATGACCTCTCTTGATCTAGATGTGAACCCTTTTGTGATTATGTGAGCTATATAGAAGATGTTTCTAACCACTTTGGCAATGTGATTGTCAAAGGAGAGGCTACTATCTACTTGGGTCCCCAGATCCCTAATTACTTCTTCGGTACTTAGTGGATTACCTCCTATGTGGTAGTTTGTGGGCACTTTGTTTTTCCCAAAGGGGATGACTATGCACTTTTTGGCATTTAGCTTGAGGCCATGGTTCTGACACCAGGTATCCGTCTCCATAAGGCCCTTCTGGAGGATGCTTGTGTCAGCTGGAGAGTCTATTATGGCTTCCAGTTTGCAATAGTCTGTGAACTTGGTAAGCCACAGTCCTCCCATGTTTGCCTGTACCTCAGAGAAGTAAATACCGAACAAGAGGGGTCCCAGGACTGAGCCCTGTGGGACACCACTTGTAACCGGTTTAGAGTTGGACATGGCACCTGCGACTCTGACCATGTGAGTTCTATCCCTGAACCAGTTTACAACCCATCTTGTGACATATGGGTTAATATTTAAGCTAGTAAGCTTATTTATGATGCCAGAGTGGGGTATTGTGTTGAAGGCCTTTGCGAGGTCAAGGTAGGCTGTGTGAACTACCTTTCCCTCATCTATGGCTTTGGTAACTGTTTCGAAGAAGTCAACTAGGTTTAAGAGGCAAGACCTGCCTTTAACAAAGCCAAATTGGGTAGGGTCCAGTGTTTAGAGGTTCCCAATGTCTTTGTTTATGAGATCCATGATGATGCGCTCCATAGCCTTGCAGACCACGCTAGTCAGGCTTATAGGGCGATAGTTCCCAGGATCCGTTGTGGCGCCACCTTTGTGAAGAGGGATCACTGTTGCTGTACGCCATTCTTTGGGTACATAACCTGTGGTAAGGCTGAGTTGGAACAGTGAATTTATGTGAGGGTTTAGTTCATTTTGGAGCTCGTGTAAGACGCAGCCCGGGATACCATCCGGTCCCATTCATGTTGTGTTTTTTACTTTGGAGAGGGCTGCTTTCACCTGTGTGTCTGTAATGTCTGGGGGATTGCATTCTTCTGGGACAGACACTGGCTCTTTTGGGGGGGGGGGTAGAGTTTGCACTGAACCTGCCCGCCAGGATGTTGGCAATGTCAGTGGGTTCAGTGTATTTTGTGCCATTTTGCACCAGCTCAGAGCATATCTGAGAGTTGCCACCCAGATTCTTGACGTAGCTAAAGAACGCCTTGTGATTATCTTTAGAGTCTTTGGTGATTTTTCTTTCAAAGCTAGCCTTTGATGACTTTATGAGGGATCGAAGTTTCTTACTAGTACTGATCAGGGAAGCCTTCCCGTTTTGGGAGTTTGCCTTTTCATGTAATAGTTTCCTCCTTCTGTTGTATAACTTATTTATGGCCGGGGTCCACCAGACTGGTCTCCTGTTTTTGGAGGAGTGAGTCTTGGTTTTACTTGGGATGGCATGATCCATGCATTCCTGTAGGTGCTCATAGAGTGCAATTGTAAAGGATTCTGCGGTTTGGGTAGCATTTTCCATATGCCCGGGGGCTTTGAAACTTTCCACCTCGGTCTTGAGAAGTGTGAAGCTTGCCTTTGAGAAATTTTTCACAGTGGTTTCCTTGGCTGGGGGTGGGGTTGGGATGTGGATGTCCATTGTGATTAGTTTATGGTCTGATCTTACCAACGAGGGGTTTACCTCTGGTATGGAACATTTAGCCCCCATGTTGGTGATGACTAAGTCCAATAAGTTGTCCCCTCTTGTGGGAGTGGTGACCAGTTGTTCCAAGGCATTTCAGTTTATAAACTCAAGGAACCGTTGGGCAAAAGAGTTGGGGCTTGAGTAGTTTGCAAATGGATGGTCTCCGCTGCCTCATGCAGTACCACTAACCTGGAGGTGTGGGTATCCTTGATGAAGATGGATACTCCCCCGCCTTTAGTATTTCGGTCCGAGTTCTGGGGCAGAAAAGAATGGTATGAGTTGAATCCTGGTAATGCTGGGGTGCTCTCTGGAGCCTTGAACCACGTTTCTGTTACTGCACAGATATCGATTTTCTCCAGGAGTTTTCTGAGGAGTGCCTCAAGTGCGTGCATCTTGAGGTTTAGACTTCTGGCATTGAGTAGCACTACCCTTAGTTTTTTGTTTCTAGTATTGTCTATGGAGGTGGGTTTGTCTTTTGAGCCTTGCCTAAAAAAGGCACTATGGGGGTGGCAAGAGCCTTTGCCAGTATTCAAAAGCCTAAGGGTGACAGGTACAAGCCGTCCCTGGCGAAGCAATGTGACTTGGTGAAGCAACGTGGCTTGTCGAGCATGTCATCCGAGGCTGACCGACACTGGATCCCCTTAGAATGACACCAATAGGTTAGCCAATTGTTAAAATTGATAATTTTGTCTTTATACTGTGGCATCATTCTTGGTGAGGGTAAGATGCTACTCAGGGTCAGGGTCATACCGGCCTGGGCTACTTGATCAGAGAGCTCCTCTATGACTCTTTTCATGTAATCCAGGGAAGCACGTCTCAGATCATTTACATCAACATAGACCATGACAGAGTCATATTTGTACCTGCTGTGGAGTGACCTGAGTGCTTGTGTTATGTGGTGGATCCTGGCACCCGACAGGCAGCTTACAGTGACCTTCTCCTTGCTTAGTCTGGTGAGTGGGACGTCAGTGTGCCTGACAATAGAGTCTCCAAACACCAGTGTATTAGGGGTGTTATTTAGCCTTGGGGGCTGCGACTGCGTGGCACACTGACTTTGTGAAGTATGTGATACATGAAGGTTGTTGTGTGGTAGTGGTTGCTTGGATGTCTGCTTTGGAGGTCTCTGTTGTTTTGGCAGATTTTTATTTAGAGCCTCCATGTATGTTTTTGTGAGTTTATGTGTCTTGTTTGCTGGCGATTTGTCTATGTGAGACTGGTTGTGTGGTGCGAGTGTCTTCCTTCACCGCCTGACTGACTGTGCCAGTCTTGGGTTGAGAGAGTCCGGCCCCCAGTTTGGCTGTATACTTGCATCTCTCACATATATTTGTGTTTGTTGGAAGGAGGAGAGGGTTGTCTGTGTACATAAGGCAATTGTAACATTGCTTCAGGATTCCCAGATTCACCAACTGGACTGGAGAGTATACCTGAAACTGCGATTTGGACATGCCTGGATGGCTTAAAGAACTGATTTATTGATTGTCTGGAATGGACGAATAGGGAGCCTTGTACTTCTGTATAATATAGGGGGGTGTAGTGCTAAACTTAGTTGGTGCTTACTGAAAAATTTGAGCAAGTGCTGGGCTGTAGAATGAAGGTTGAGTGCTTATTTTTGCAAGTTTGACTAGTTCTAAGGGAAAATTGAATAGCAGACTTTGTGGAACTGGGAATAGTTAAAAAAACTGCTTAAACGGCGCTGCGCAATGTTGCACAATGTGCAAAACTGCGCTAAAGCGGGTTTTAAGGCAGGGAGTTTTCAAAGAGATAGGAAATGGCCCAATACGGCCAATAAGCTACAAGTTACTGGGCTGAGACCACTCCTCCAGGGACAGATGGGCTGCTCAAAGCTCCCCACTCTCACTGGTGAACAGAGAAGCTTCCTCCTATCCAAGTAAGGATATGGGCAACACAGGAAAGTACAGTTTTGTACCTACCATAAATGTAGATGTTCGAAGATCCACATTGCTGCAGTCCTTACACTTGGGTAGTCCGCTGTCCTCGGTCGGCCCGAATATCAAAGTATAAGGCTGACGTCGGTCAAGGCGCATTTGACTGACATCAGGACGTCAGGGTACAAATGCGCATGACCGACGTCATATCCTCAGTCTTTTCTTGCCCCAGATGTCAGAAGACCCTAAAAATAAAGGTCAAAACCAAAAGACAGCAAAACAAACAACCAAGCACCCTTGCCCTAATTATATGTACAAAATATACACTATTATACACAATATTTACAACTCAACCCACACAACAACCTCTAACTACAGAGGGGAAAGAGGGAGGGTAAATTGGACTGCAGCAATGTGGATCTTCGAACATCTACATTTATGGTAGGTACAAAACTGTACTATGTTCTTCATCTCACATTGCTGCAGTCCTTACACTTGGGTAGAATCCCAAAGCAGAGGTATGGGAGGATGGCCAAACTATAAGGAAGCAGGAGCTGCCAAAATGCCCTGCAAAACAGCAGTGGCAAAACCAGCCCTGGATTTAGAGTAAAGTGGCAGGTGATAATGCCTAGAGAAAGTATGCACTGAACTCCAAGTAGCTGCCTCCAAAATATCCTTGGTTGCCACCCCTCAAAAAGCTGTCGAAGTGGCAGTAGCTCTAGTGGAATGAGGCCTAATCCCAGCTGGAATCTCCTTGCCATGATGGGAACAACAGAAAGCAATGCAAAACCCAATCCACTTAGAAATAGTTTGTTTTGACACAGGCTTGCCCTGAGAACTCAAAGCAAAAGAAACAAATAACTGCTGAGACTGCCTGAACCCTTTAGTTCTGTCCAAATAATATCGCAACTGCCTGTGTACATCTAAAGTGTGCAAAATCTTTTCCCCTTTATTTTGGGGATTTGCATAAAAAGTAGGCAAATGAATAGTTTGGTTGAAAGCCACACTAGAAACCACTTTAGGCATGAAGGAAGGATTAGTACGTAAAGATACCCTATCCTTATGGAAAATCAAGAAAGGCTCAACCGCCATAAGGGCCTGCAATTCAGAAACCCTTCTTGCAGAGGTAATGGCCAACATAAAAGCAGTCTTCCATGATAAATATTTCAACTCAGAAGTAGCTGCAGGCTCAAAAGGTTGTAGAGTGAGTTTCTCCAACACAAAATTGAGATCCCAAGCAGGAGTAGGAGCTCTTCGTGGGGGTCTTATATTCTTTGCCCCTCTAAGAAATTGCTTGAACAAAGGATGAGAAAACAATGGTGGGTCACAATCAAAGTGAGCGAAATTGCTGCAGCATGAACCTTAATAGAAGAGAAAGACAAACCTTTGTCCAGTAACTCAGTAAGATATTGAAGAGCCACACTCAAATTAGGCTCAGAAACATCAAAATCCTTTGCTGCACTCCAAAATAAAAATCTCTTCCATTTATCTGCGTACACTTTCCTTGTACTAGGCCTTCTAGCTTCCAAAATAACATTCAAAGCTTGCTGAGGAAGTGGAGGCCCACTATGGTTCAAAACAGAATATGCCAGGCTGTTAGGTGCAGAGAGTGAAGCTTGACATTGAGCAAATGGCTGTCCTCCTGTGACAACAGGTGTGGAATCGAAGGCAAAGGCCATGGAGGCTTCCGTACCAGACTTCTCAGTAATGGGTACCAGTGCTGTCGAGGCCAATCTGGAGCTATTAAAATCATCCTTGGCTTGTCCTGTCTGACCTTTAGAAGTACCTTTGGGAGGAGAGGCAGAGGTGGAAAGGCATACACATGAAGATTGCTCCAATTGAAAGAAAGAGCATCCACTCTCCAAGCTGTGGGATGAAACCTTTTGTGCAAAACTTTGGCAGCTGATGGTTTAGTGGAGAAGCGAACAGATCTATGTCTGGAGTTCCCCATGACACTGTCAATTTCTGAAATACATGAGGATCCAATTTCCACTCGTGGGGATCCATAATTGCCTGCTCAACACATCTGCTAAGGAGTTCTGTGCTCCTGGCAGAAACCTTGCCTGAAGATTGAGCTGTAAACTGAGAGCAGTCTCCCACAAAATCATTGCTTGCCTGCATAGAGGATAAGAATCGTTCCCCTTGCTTGTTGATGTACCACATGACAGTAGTGTTGTCTGTTAGAATCAACACCTGCCCTGGAAGAAGTAAATCCTTGAAAGCTATTAATGCAAACTGGACTGCTAACATCTCCTTCAGGTTGATATGTAGATGTTGTAGTCTGGCAGGCCACTTGTCTTGTATCCACTTTCCATTTAGATGAGCTCCCCAAGCTTTGTCTGAGGCATCTGTCGTTAAAATCTGACTCGCCTCTGGCCGGGTCACAGAGAGTCCCTTGTTTAGGTGACATTCCTGAGCCCACCACAAAAATTCCTTTTGAATGCAAGGTATTATTTGAATGACAGTGTCCGGATCCTGGCAGTGCTGTGTCCATACATTTTTGAGATACCATTGCAGCTTCCTCATATGCAGTTTGGCATTGGGAAGCACCAGAATACAAGATGCCATGAACCCTAAGGCTTGAAGGACTGTCCTTGCAGTCAGCCCGGACTGATTAGATAGTTGATGGAAGTAAAGGGAAAGACTCTTTTGTTTGTCCGGGGTTAAAAAGGCCATCTGGGATGCTGTATTCAGTCTCACACCCAGAAAGCACATGTCCTGAGAGGGTACTAGACTGGACTTTATTTCGTTCACAGAATACCCCAGGCATCTTAGCACTGCTATCACATATTCCAAATGATGAAGAAGCTCTTCCCTTCCTTGAGCCAGAATCAGGCAGTCGTCCAAATAAGGACAGATCTGTATTCCTTTTAGCCTGAAGAAAGCTATCACTGGAGCCAGAACTTTCGTGAACACTCTGGGCGCAGTAGATAAGCCAAAGGGCAATGCAGAGAACTGATAGTGAGAAGTCCCAGCTCGAAAACGCAGATACTTCCTGCAACTTAGTCTGATAGGAACATGAAGGTAAGCCTCCTTGAGATCCAAAGTTACCATCCAATGATCTTTGCCCAGCAGAGGTAAAAGCTGCTGTAACGTCAACATTTTGAACTTGGGAATGTCCAGATAAGTGTTGAGGATAGATAAATCCAAAATTGGTCTCCACGTGTTCCCCTTCTTTGGTACTAGGAACAGGCGAGAATAAAATCCTAGGCCCACTTCTGGCATAGGGACCGGCTGTATGGCCCCTATTTGGAGTAACAGAGAAACTTGCTTGTGAGCCTCTATTCTTTGTTGAGGAGGAACGTCTGGCATGCCTTTGAAAGGAGGCAAGGTATGGAAATAAAACCTGTAACCGTGGTGTATGATATCCAATACCCATCTGTCTTGGGTAATTAAACTCCAATTTTCTTTGAAAAGTGCCAACCTTCCTCCCAAAGGTGCTGCCAGACGAGAAGGCTCTGGCAGCTGAAAAGGTAGGTCATTGGGTCTGTTTACGAAAGGACTGACCCCTGCCCTCACCCGAAGACTGTGCAGGAGAACTCCCTGTTCTAGGCCTGAAAGAGCCCTGAGCTCTGCCCCTACCACGTCTAGATCTACCCCTAGACTGGGAATCATAAGAAGGATACGTCCACCCCTTAGTAGGCCAATTTCTACTAAACTTTGGAGGCTGGACCTGCAAAAAATCTTTAACAGTCTGCATAGACTTAGCCTTGTCTTCCATTTTCTTTAAACCTGCCTCAACAGGAGGACCAAACAACACGTCAGATTGTAAAGGAGCATCTAAAATCATTGTTTTAACATGTTCAGATAAATTTTGATCCCTCAGCCAGGCGTGCCTGCAAAGAACTGACCCAGTGGCAGCCACCCTAGACGAGGCCTGTACAGCATCAAAACCACATTGCAAAGAATGCTTACCCACCTGTTCAGAAACATGTACTAAATCTTGCAACTCTTTACAATCAATACCTTCTGCCAGAGCATCAACCTTAGACTTCAATTGTGAAAGGAGATAGTTTTGGTATTTCAACATGTGAAACTGGCAATTCAAAGCCCTCATAGCAAGAGTGGAAGAAGTATAAACTTTCTTTCCCCATCTATCCAAGGCCCTGGCCTCTTTGTCTGCAGGAACCGGATTCTTTACAACAGAAGCCTTAACACCTTTAGGCCCCTGGCTAACAGTTTCTGGGTCTGCCCTAGGACTCTTAAAAAGATACTTATGAGCTTCAGGCACCCTGTAATACCTATCCGGTTTAACAGGAGCAGGAGGCAAAGAATCAGGATTAAGAGAAGCCTCTGTAAAAACATCTTCCACTACATCCAAAACAGGAGGTATAGCCAAAGGCCTATGCTGGGGTAAAAAAAAATTCCCTAAGCCTTTTCCTGGAATCAGAGAAGTCCTGACCTTCCCACTTAAAATGCTCCCTCATGGAATGAAGAGTTTCTGAAAAAAAAAATCCTCAGGAGGAGAAGCAGAAGGAGTAGAATCATCCACATCAGAATCAGAATAAGGAGAGTACTCCTGCAAGTCTTCAGCCGAAGACTCTGAAACATCTGAAGCCTGCTCAAAACTCCCTAACTCAGGCTCCACCCTAGGTCTCTTATCAGGAGGGGGCATAGAACCCCTAATCAAAGTAATCAAATCTTCTGCCATTTTAAGCATATGCTTCTTGGGCACAGTTCCTGAAGAACTAGGGGTAACACCAACTGAAGCTAAACCTGGCCTGCCCCTGGGAGAAGCCTTGGAAACAGAAGGAGAGGGCCTAACCACCCTAGGCAGGGAGGGGAGTATAGTAACCTGAGAAGCCCCATCAGCCTGGCCTGCCTCCTGAGAGGCCACATCCTGCAATAACAAAGTCTCTCCCTGGGATCCCAAAGAAACCTCCGGTGGAACCACCGGCTCCACCGACACCTCTAAAGAACCGGCGTCCGGTACTGACGGTTCCTCTAGCCTAGGTTTAACTGCTTTGTCCTTGCGCTTCTTCGAAGAAGCGGGCGGAGCATCCAACGGCATTTTATAATTGCACCGCTTCCCGAAGACTAACCTGGCACAATCTAATCTTCTCTTAATAGTGCGCTTATTGAATCTAGCACAACAACGTCGTGCTCAGGCCCTAAACAAGGAATACACAAAGTATGGTAGTCTCTATGCGGTATCTGTTTCCCACAAGAAATACAATTATTCACTTTTTCTGACATCCGGTAAACCACTGAGGCAAGAAAAAACTAAAATATTCCCCAACGGGGTACTTAGCCAACTTTGACTCTGTCTGAAACTCCGAAATCGAACAATTTCAGAACGCCAACCGGCACTTGCAACGCTGCTTCTGCATCGGACCATGCGGCAAAAAAGACTGAAACATCTATATAACACAGCCTAGAATTCAGCAAGACCTGAAAACTGGACTATTCTAGTTCAGAAAAGGCAGGAAAACAAGGATTTTTTTGGCACGTACCGGTAACTTTCAAGCATATAAATATCTAGGACTTACAAATCCTTTGAAACCAGCTCTAAAAGGGTGGAGATTAAAGAGAGATACTTAACTAGGTAATTTTAAACTGCTAAATTATATAATGTCTGGGCTTGTTGGTTGCAAAATTTTTACTAGAAACATGGATGAATGAAGTTATTGGCTTCCCAAGCGTATAAAAAATGAATATTCTAATGAGGAACATCATATACTAGGAAATAACTCACTACTGGTTTTGACTTCCCATTACATTTGACTGGCTGAAGTCCAAAGCCTCTCGGAGGGGATTGGAAGTTAAATGAGCCAAGTTACTGGCTCTGAGAGAATGTACTCAATCAATGATGCGTTTAAAACTGAGTGATGTTTTAATGAGGAAATAGTCTGATATTGGATATGGCAGTCTATAACATCTAACTGGTTGGAGACTGGAGGTGAGTGGAAGTATAATTTCTCTGAAATCAGCTTAAAAGTGCAACGATACAGTTGACTGGAGAATGAGAGATATACACTTTTTCAAGCTGAAAATGCATTTAAGGAGAACTGACCAGTTATTGTAGTAAAAGTAAAGTATGGACATATGAAATGCAGGAAAAGATGGATCACTATTTTGGACCGCAACTGCTTGAATGATATTTAATACGCGAGATTTTTAGAAAGCACAAATCACTGATGTTAAATGAATATAAGGGATCGCTTATTAAGAAGTTTGTTCACCATCCATATAATGTCCGAGGTTGTTGGTTGGATAGAGTACATAGCTGCAAAACTCTGAGTGGGAACATAGATGAATGAAGCTACTGACTCCCATAGAAAGTTTACCGACCTATAAGGAGCACATGATGTCTGAAGACAACTAACCAATGAGACACCACATTTGAGGAAAGTAGTCCATGGATTTAATTGGATGAGGCCCAAAGTTATACAATGGTGATTGGAAACTAACTGTTTCCATAGAAAGTGATTTGACCAATAACATGTGCTTAACATCGTACCATGACTCAAATGTGGCTATAGTATATTACTGGTCGTGGTAGTCTGTAGTATTCAACTGATTGAAGTTCTCAGTTACACAAAGGTTATTAAAGTCCAAATGAATTAAGTTATTGGCTTTTGGTGAAGGCGTTTTGACAATATGATGAATTCAGTATTGAATGATGGTATGATAAAAATGATTTGTTGACGCATACTGATATATCTATATATATATGTATCTATATATACATACACACACACATACGTACACATACATACATACACACACACACACAGATACATACATATATATGTATGCATCTATGTAGATTTGTATATATAAAACTTTAACTTCTACACCAGGGTGAATGAAAAACCAGGCAACTTTCCTTTAGTGCTTTCATTCTTGCTTAATTAATGGAACTTCATCAGAAACTTTCTTCACTTGATGATGTACATAAATAATTTAGAAATATAGATGAGAGTGGTGAGAGGCCAAAGGCCTAGCAAATGCAACAGGAGGTGTCCAAGTATGACGGGACCAAATAAACACACTTTTTATGCTCATTTGAGTTTGGAAGCTTGTGTAAGTAAGTTAAGCATTTTTAAAACCTGAAGGCTTTTTTGCCATCCACTAACAAATAGGGGATAAAAAAAAAAAAAAAAAAATTCACATTTTTTTTTACTAAATACGTAAAGTATTAAAAAAAAACTAAAAAGTATAAAAACTTTTCCCATTAGCTTATCTGTAACAGTCCTGTGTCAAAGGTGAGAGACAAGAGAAAGTACAGGGGAGGACAGCAATAAGCACAAAGTGACAGAAAAGGAACAGGATCAAAGATAAAAGAAAAGACTTCTCTTTTAAACAAGTTTTATAATATGGACCTGAGCATTCGTCAATTGCTTATGGCAGCAAATGAGATCTGCGGTAGCTTACAAAAGGATTGCGGGTAAGGGGAGGAACATGAGCACCTGGATCCAAAGCTTAGAAGTGGCCGAAGTCAGATAAGAGGCTGGATCTGAGACCCATATGTTGAAGAAAGGATGGAAAAGACATCTGATCAACACACTTCTGTGATTTTCTTCTACCACATGTACGCCCTTCACTTGCAATTTTTTTTTTTATTTTCTTACACTTATCAAACACGACTTCCATTGCCACAGCTTCTACACAGCTGATTAATTGCTGGACATTTCTTTGCACAATGCTTATAATAGAACTTCTTAGTTACACGTTTCTCATCTTTCTCAGACTCTTATGGTTCATGTTCACAGATTTTCAAATTCTCTGTCTTGTACAACACTTTGCAAAGTTCACAGAGGAAACTGAACAACTCTAATTCCTCTGTGAGCTCTTTCAAAGGAGACAAAGTAACTTTATCAGCCCTACCAATGTCACTCAGTTAACTTAACAGGAAATCTGCTTTACACAGCAATCTGCTTTGTCTGATCATTTTTTTTAATCATAAACGCTTTACTTACTTTATTTATTCTTTGGTGACCAAGTTAGTCTCACTAAGCTAGTTGCCTCTTTTTAGGGAAGACCAGAGGTGGTATTTTTATACTAATAGGGAAAATTTAGCCAGGGCATCAGAGATTTCCCCTATTCTTATCAACAGGTGCTATGGGATCTTTCACATTCACCAGAGCTACCAACAACTAAAGTAGATGGGGCCTTGGGTTAATGTGTAATCAGAATGACAGCATGCTCAGTTGTGCAGCACCCCACTTATCTTGCACTGCAGTGTCAGCAATCTACCTGATGTGAAAATAGAACCCACAGCCTTCTGCACCAAAGGGGAGTGCACCACTTATTGTGTTGCTGACACTACATCCCTTTCTAATAAAGTCATGTAACACACCAGTCTCAGCTTTTGGCTTAATTTAATTCAGTAGCATATACATACAGACTTTCTTTTGGACCTTCTGCTCTCATGAAGATCAAATGGATGTCATATGGCACATTTGCTTTGTTCAGAATAACTCTTGAAATGTCTTACTATGGCACAACTCCAACATGTGTTTAGTTTCAGGGCTTCCTCCACTTCAGCATGCAGAAACCTGGAATGCTGCATCTCAAGGTTTTGAATACTCTATTCACAGTGAGGAAAAATGTCAATTTTCTCAATCTATACCTTCTACTTCAGACAAACTATACTGCAAACACAAACTTCCCTGTGGCTATAGATGTATCACATTTTAGTGAAACACACATACGACTTAACTTCAATTCGTTTTGAGATATACCACTATTAAGCTGTCTACAGGTAAAGCAACTATATGACTCACTTATGCAACTTTGAATTAAGCTGTCTTATCATTTAAAGCCATCAACAACTGTGACTCCCACAAAATGTCTTAGAAACTTAAGCAATTATCATAATACAAGACTCCTAACATCTCAAGCCTGACTGTCTAGTGTCAAAGTGTACTAATTCCACAACTACAACACTAACTCTACCTATTCACTACAGGCCTAAAAGGTAATACAGCATAACTTTCTAATCCCTTATTAACCAAATATGCCATTCCATGACTCTAGACAGCCCTCATGTGTACAACTGTTTCTCCTGTCCAGAATCACAGAAATTGTATACAAATGTATATCTGCACCTAAGTGAGTCTCAACTCATTACATCCGAGTGATGCCTCCAGGTGCATCTGTAGTTAACTCCTACTGACGCCTCTAGGCGCCAAATATTGCTTGTTCATATTTGCATCAATAATTCCAAAATCATGCTATGGTTTTAAAAGTTTCATCTTAAAGCTTACACAACAGCAAACTCACCTGCATTAATATTTGGCCTTTGTCTAGTACAGATAGATATTAACTGTTGTTTTTATGATATTAATTTATATAGATATAATTTTCACATTTTTCTAAATATCTCAACAAATAAGCAACGCAGACAGAGCTCCTTAGCCTCATATGAAAGCTCTGATCTAGATAAATAAAATGCTGCTGACAAGTGTGTAACTTGAGTGGTTGTTGAGGTACTGTAAGTTGTTTACAAAATGTTACAAATGTAACAGTTAACTGTGTTTACTCTGACTTATAAAATTCTATTCAAGACCTAGAACCTAAAGAATACTACCACTATAAAAATAGTCTGTTCTGAAGAGTTTGCCATTTAAACTGCTTTAATAATCCTTATGGTTCCAGAGACATGAAATGTGAGGACATAATTTGATTCTAATACAAACCAAAAAGAATCACTGTTCCAATGTTCACCAAAACACCAAAAATACAGAACAGATGGAAGAGGCACAAATCCGTAATCCACACGAATTCCTTTATTAAAACGACTCTTCAGTCCAATAAAACGCAGAAACAATAAGTTTGACTATACAGTCCACTAACGCGATTACACCAGCACTGCGTTTTCGTTTAAACCACTTCATCAGATGGAGACAAATGCATACCTACGCAAAAACCACTCCTTATATATTCATCAAAATAATTAAACAATTAGTTAATTAAAGGGAACAAGATACTTAAACATTTAAAGGGGTAAGACTTATAATGCATACAACACATACATTAAAATATATTATAATGGATTCCCCCCACACTGACCTGATACATTAATGGATTAATAAATTAATATTATTATCAAAATTTAATAAAAACTTTATAATAACTTAATCTAATAAAACAAACTAAATTCTTTATACAACCAGCAAAAGCATTACAGCTTGTGGTATCCTATACTACCAACACTTTATAATGTAAACTGATTTTAATACACATTTAAAATAAGATAAATATAGAAAAAAATAATAAATAAAAAAACATAAAATGAAAACACTTAAAGCTTAGCTGATTTCAGCTTGAGTACAGGTGCTAAAGAGATGGCATCATTTAGACAGGGAGGTTTATTCTCCTCCAAGGAAAGCTGCCACAACAGCTCTTTATACTCAATCGAAGTTTCCCATAGCCCACCTCTTACATCCTTTTCCACTACTTCCAACACAAAGAAGCTAAATTTTGCTTCCTGGCAAATTAATTTATGTCAGTATAAAGCATTATTAGTACATTTTGTTTTTATCTCATAGTAATGCTCATAAATTCTATTTTTTAACTTTCTTTCCGATTTCCCTATATAAAATGCATCACAATGATCACACAAACCTAAATAAACTATCCCAGAGGTGTGACAGTTCGCAAAATATTTGCTCTGGATCAGTCTGTCCCTGCTCTCTAAAAAAAAATTGTTTGCTCAGTCTGTCCCTGCTCTCTAAAAAAATTGTTTGCTTAGTACAAATAAATGGGCATTGGGAGCATTTTCCACATTTAAAGGTTCCTAGTTTCCCTTCCTTAACTTTTTTCATACCATATTTACCCTCCAGAACAGTCTAAGCTTTTGCCCCTTCTATATGTACATTTCAAAGGTTCTTCAAAGATACATTTCAAATCCGAAATCTGACCAAACCTACACCATTCTTCCTCCAAATTCTACCAAAAAGCTTCGGATCCGCCCACTGGATGTTACAGTGCAAACTTCCTGAGCTCCATTGGAGTGAATTAGTTAAGTGTTTGTGGTGTAGGCATGATAAGCCCAACCAGCTGGGCCACTTTGAATGTAAGACAGGTAAGTTGAGTCACATGCTCTGCTACAATATAAATTCTGCACACTGTAAATCAACTGATATGAAACTGTAAGAATGGCAAGCTCAACATTAGACTCCATCCGACTCCAGAGATGGCCCTATTGACCATCATCTATAGCATCTTACACAGAGCAGCATGCAAATAAAGGAAAAGAAGCCCCAAGTGCTCTTAATGAACATTAAGATAGGCGCTAACTTACTTTCTGAAAACAGCTTACAAGACAGACTAATCAAAAAGCAAGACATGCCAGGATATAAACTAAATAAATATTCAAAATATAAGAACTCTTAAATATACATTCAAAATAACGTTCAAACTATTTAAGAAAAAAATACATCTTTCCTACCTTGCAAAGCAGCAGAAGATATCAAGTCTTCTAATCTCACGACGGTAAAGGTCCATACTGAGAATAGCAGGAAAGATGAGAAGTACCATGGCAAAGTTGAACACCACAACCACAGCAGCCTGGAAATGAAACCAAATGTTTCTAAACACACATCCTGATAACATTTTACATGAAAACTTCCAATGCTGGCATGGATACGTACTTGCAGCCTGCAAGACAAATGTTAAACCACTTCAGATTCGTTGGTCTAGTAGTAGTTTTACCCGGTGTTTTATTAAGCTGCTTGGCTGGAAAACACATGATTATTATTGACACTTACCCAAATAAAACAATACATGTGTGGTGTGCAGTGCAATTCCTTAATGAAATGAACTGCACCATGCTACTTTTTCCAACAGTTTTGTGAAACATTACATCAAGGTCGAAAAACAATGCATTTAACAAACCCAAAGAATGAGATGGCCATTTTGAGGAAAAATTCACTTGCCATAAAATGAGAACAGTCCAAGCTAACTGATCTATAATATCAGCTTTAGCATAAAATTATGCATCAACATTTGTTAATGCTAGTGACATAAAACACCTGCTTTTGAGGTAACTCAGAAGTTATGTGACTCCCTTAATGACAAAATGAAGGTAGTGGACTCAAAACAAGCATACACACTTCAATTACATCTTATTAAACTACCCTTGCCTACATTACCAGATCAAACTCAAAGTAAACTTTATTGTCATACAGATCAACAGAGGGAAAAGTGCGCATCACTGCACAAAATTTCAATACTTAGGCTCGTACCATAAGAATGACAGTTTATGGAATGAAGACAGATTAAATTAAAAGCAATTTAAATAGTAAAAATAAAAATCAAAATAAGATATTAAAAATAAAAAACTGAAAGCTTTTTTACAGCAGAAACAAAACAAATACAACAAAAGGAACGGTAGAAAGATAAGGATATATAAAAAACAATAATAGAGGGACACATGTAAAACTTGCCCACCACCAATATATGCCATAAATTTATAGTTTGCAGTTTTCATAGCAGATAGAGATGTATAAAGCTACCAACTGACACAGACAACATAAATCATGAAAAGCTTGAAATAAATCATTAGACTAACCTCAAAAACAACTCTCAGTTTATGTTTGCAAGCATTCTCGCTTGATCTTTTTCTAATTAATCAGACTACCAAAATGATCAAATTAGGAATATGGATTGGAGACAAAAGAGTAAATGGAATCTGCTTAACTAGATTAAGCAAATTAAGTAAAGATGGTCATCTGCAAACTCAGACATTTAGGCTTACACCATGTAAGCGATGTAGTTCAAATTCATTTTTCTGGGACTTTGAGCAATGAAAGGGACAAAGCACCTGATCTCCAGACACACACAAAATATAGAAGGGCACAACTAAGACAGTAAAGATGGAAAACATGCTCAAAGTGATGCAAGCCTGTACTATCATCATTTAGAATGTGCTACATTCCTGATATAGGTGTATACATGTATATACATACAGTTCATACAGATTATATATGCATATCCAATATATACATATACAAATACACACACACATACCTACACATATTATATATATATATATATATATATATATATATATATATATATATATATATATATATATGCCATGGAACACAGAGTAGTTACTTTGAAGATGACACCAGCACAGGAACTCACTAAACAAATACAAAATTTGGCAACACAGTTTCACATACAAACAGCCACTCCTTTGACAGGCAGACTATTGACATTTTCATGTTCCTTTTGCCCTTTTTTTCATGGTGGCATATTACTCAAAGTATTTTAAATTTCTCCAAATCTTTTGGGTTTCTAATACTATGACAGGAATGGACCCCAATCCCAAGTCAAAGTACGATTAAAGTTCATGAAAGCACGATTAAAGTTCAAGAAATTAGTACTGTCTTTGTCAGCCAAAAGTGCTCTTTGCAGCACCCTCAATGTGCCCAGTAATAACTCCTTCTGCAGTTCATATGGGGTTACATGGATTGGTAACATATCTAAATATAATTGTAGATTCTTTTTTACAAGACCCGTTCCTTCTACCACTTCTGCAACAGTCTGGGTATCTTTCTTCCACATTGCTGTCATTTCTGCCTGCAAATCCTGATATTTTATGACTGTGTCTCTCTGTACGCAAGACACTGTAGTCACTGGGTGTAGTGATTTCAATGATCAATGCTACTTTTGTCTTCTTTTCTTGGACCACTATATCCGATTTTCTAGCATCTGTCTTTTGAACTGTTGGTAATGGGTGATCCCATGTGACAAACTTCACGATTTTCTATGATGCTTTGTGGCTCACGTTTCCAGTGTTTTTCAGCCACTTTAGCACCATAATGTTTGCGCAATTCCCAGTGCAACAGTCTTGCCACATTACTATGCCTTTCCGTATACAGTCCTTCTGCCATTAGTATGTCACTACCAGCAACAAGGTGTGCAAATGTTTCCAGTTCGGTTTTACAAAGCCTACATTTGTCTGTTTCTCCCACATGTTCAATGGACTTTGTAAAAAAAACAGCATGTATGTAGCCCACTATATTGGGCTGCCAATATTAACATTAACCTTTCATCTCTTGGCTTGAATTTGCCTCATTATTTCACATTATGCATGTGTGAATGATAGGCGAATATCATGCAAGATCAGTGAAAGAGCTCCATACAGCAAAGTTTATAATTCATGACCCTCTCCTTCAGCACTGTGAGCATTGTATAACATTTACATGAGTGTCTCTCTCAGCAAATCACGTGTGTGTGTTAAATGCATATTTATGAGCTAGGAAATGGAAAGTAAATAAAGAACCTAAGCACAGTATCAAGTGGAACTTAGGTTTATGTAATACTTATGAATAATGGTAGGGACACAGCCTTTCTGCAGCTGCCAGCCACCCACAAGATCCTGTTGGGAGAGCCTATTAGCCAATCTATCTAGATATCACTTCAAGAAATGATCCTTCTATCATGATCCCAAACTCTGCAGCTGGCTGCATTGAACAGATCACACACCAGTAAACAGCTAGGAAATATTTTTACAACTAGCTGCGCACATGTAAACTGTGCCTGGGGATAATCCTTAATTATGCATTATACAACAGTCAGTGCTTCATTTCTTTATTACATTTTGTTAAGCAATACTCCTATTGGGCACAGCTTATTTATGCAAAGGACATGAAGAGAATGCTTGTGACCCAAGTCTGATAGTAAACTGAGTGACACAAAGTGGGGGGCAGCAGTCTGCCAGGTGAGGGGGAAGCTGAAGCACATCATACTCAATGGAGTGTCTGTGTGTGTGTGTATCATATATGTGTATATATCACACACACACACAAATATATACATACATACATACATATATTTGCCCCCCCCCCCAAAAAAATAGTTTTTAAAAAAGTAGATTTTTGGGGGGGGGGTTGTTTGTTTTGATGTTCAAGTTTCCAGAAACTCAATCATACCATACGAATTTCAAGTTTCTGAAAACTCAGTCATCTGACATGGACCCATATACTCACAGACAGACACAAACAGAGATCACCCAATGCACTAGCATCTCTGCATACTTGGTTGGGATAGCTCCTCCCATTATGTTGGTACTGTAACAGAAGACCTTATCTTCTCCCTATCTTCTTATGGAGACTAACGAAGGCCAGTCGAACATGTAAAATGATGGTAGGTACACCCCACTCTTAAAAAAAAAAAGCTAAAGCAATGGATTGGTCTAATAAACATTAGAAAGCTTAACAGTCTTTAACATAAAAATAGTATGATCCCCTGACAAGGGTAAACTTGAAACATTACTGAAAACACATGCAACTTACTGAAAACACATGCAACTCACAGAATGCTAACACATTTCACAAATCAGCACTGACAGGCTCTTCAACGTTAAACCAGCTAGCAAAATCTATGCACCGGTTTGATTACAGCTAATGCTAACAGAAGGTCCTCAAGACAGAACTACGTCACACGTCTAAGAGGATAAAATACCTGTTTTTGAACAAAATCATACAGAAAATTTCACTAACAAAAACTTTGGGTTGTTTGAACTATACTCAGTCAAGCTAAAACTTGCTACTGGTAGTTAAATAATAACCATTGTTTTAAAGAAATTTAATTTTAAAAATAACGAACGTGGTACACCTGTGTTTCTCTAGAAAAAAAAACTAGTTTCTTAATGCGCTTCCAAGCGAAATGAGACTTTACTTGTAGAGGGATATTTTTATTGCGTCTGCTCTTGAGGACCTTCACAAACCACTACATCTCAAAATAATATGAATTCTGCTCCAGACATAAAATATAGAGAGAGATAAAGCTCCAAGTACAACCCAGACGACTTGCAATTAGCTAGTGGCTCAGCCACTGGCAGGACCGAAGTGAAGAGGGAGTGAGCAGCTGATGCACCTTTGCCCAACCTTGGTGGACGGAGGCAGTGCGACTCGTTGCCCTACTGACCCCAAATGGAGTGCTGAAGTGCTGATAATAGCAGCTATTTAGTTTGTGTGGCCTGTTCTACAGCTAAGCCAAGAGAGGTTTCCGGGTACATGTGCAGACACAAATGGGGGCTTCTAGATAGCAGCTTGCATGACAGGCACTGGCTGCTGCAAGGAGGGAATTAGGTACTCAAAGAGGGGAGCTCTCATACAAAAGAAAGCATGATGGCATGCAACTCTCCCTTCTGAAATGGAATGATAGGTTGACTGGTTCATGCAACTGAAGGAAATCATGGGTCATTGGGCTCTTGGCTTCAACAGAGGGACGGACTGACTCTCACCCTGGATGGGGAACAAATGGGTCAATAGCAGGCTGACAGGGAAGGCCTAAAGACTGATGGTTTAAAAAAATGTATTCTGATACCTATGTACAAAATCGTTTTCCAGCTTTTTGCAAAATACCCAGGCTGGGATGATGACCATAACTTCATTCAATGACTGCATTAAATACTCAGAGAAATCCAGGAAAAAAAAACAGGATCTAACAAGTTAATAAACAGATGGGCATCAAGGGAGGAGGGACACAGTGTGAGGTGAAACAACCAAAAGGGCTCAATAAACACTTCCAGATAACTGTCTCCCATTAATTTTGTTATCAGTGGTAAAAAATGGAATGCTTAAGCTTAAAGGCAACTTCAATATCCAGTTCTGCAACTTTACAGAAATGATATACTGAAGACTGAATTAATCAAGCAGTTTGGGACAGATCTGCAAAACAAGGACACAGATGAAATAAAGCATACTGTTTGCAACGATGACTTCTATACATCTGCTCTTTCTGCTATATTTCAACTCTCAAAGAGGTGCAGTGAGAACAGGCAACAAAAGTAAAACATCTTGCCAAAAATGTTTCATCATTAAAAAGTTAATGTTTAACCATGTAACATAATCCAGCCAAGTAATTTTAAAATCTATCTCACAAATTCAGAACATTTTCACAAGCAGCAAATGTAATACATACAAAGACATGTACAATATAGAAACTGGAAATCCATTGCTCCATAACAGTTTGCCCAATCAGGCTAGGTGCCATAATCAATAACTGTAAAGAAATCTGCAAGGCATCAGTAATTCTTGCTCTTGCAGTGGAATAATTAAAGGTCTGTGAAGGAGGCACTTGCTTGGGAAGACGCTTGCAAGACTAGTATGCAGGGGCCCTGCCCAAGGTATTCAGATTACAGCTACCATTCCTGCCAGACCACCCAGTGTGTGGGGTTGTTCTGTATAGCCCAAGGTGATGAGAAGATGAGAAGGCTTGTCAGTTGAGTTCCCACCTCAGCCACGCCACAATGTAATTCCATGCCAAATTCTCATGTACTAAATCTATTACTTATTTAAAAAAAAATGTTTACTTCCAGATTTTGGTTATGACATTTTTTTCTGCAGTCTGGAATCTGATGGATGTAGTCCCAGACGAGTAAATGAATGTGGTTGTGTGGGTGTGTGAGGCAATACGTGCACTCATGCCTGTGTTCTGTATTCATGAATGGTTTAAGACACTGTTAAGAATTAAACACTATTTAAACTGGCTGAATCCACGGCAAGGAAAATGAAGAGCTTCCTTCAGCTGTGTATCAGCTGGCCAAGGGCAAACATGCATTATCACAGCATTAACAATAAGGTAAAAGGAGTTGCAGGTTGCCTAGCACATGAAGAAATGGAGGGAAACTAGCTCTTCTAATGCATTTAGTAAGGTTAGAAAGGACAGAACAGAAGCCTGTACATCAATAAACAGCCATACTGAAGAAGGAAGAGTGTGGGGAAAAACAGCAGCACAGCATAAATCGGAATATAAACCAACATTTATTACAGTGCATTTTCATGCAAGATTTCTTTCACATTTAATTAAATGTTTGGATAGAAGATGCTACAATACAAAAAGATAACCCTTCCATTGAAATAATTATGTTTGCCAAATAAACTATATTGTTAGCAAACAATGTACCAGCAATGCTGTTTTAATTCAAAGCCTACAATGACCGTCTTCCTTTGATGGACAAACTACATGTAGCAAGTTGCAACAAAGCAGAAATGTCACCTGCATGCATTTCAAACAGCAAGTAATTAACAAGACCTCACCATTTACTTGGGTTGATAATTACACTGCTATACAACTTCATACAGTTATATGGGCTTGGTGGTCTGCAACTTTGTTAAAAAAAGAATTCTGTACCAAGTCAAAAAATGAAAAGTGTAATTTAAAGTACTTTATACAGGTATAAGACATTACTAAAAGTAGCATTTGTCTCCTATAACAAGACCAGCAAGCAGACTTCAATTCCAGACTTCTTAAAATGGAAAATAACCCCAGAGTGGAAAAGTATGCAAAGCATTCAAGTCAAAACAACAAAAACCAGGGTGGAAAAGATATGGACATGGAAGGCTGCAAGCAAGGTTTTACATTTTGTAAGAGTTTATCAGGAAACCATTCATTCTCTTAATAGCTGCCTTACTTTACAGACAGTAGGTCTCAAAAGAAAAAAGTCAGTTTTAATTATCATAGAACGTAAGTGAAAAAAATCTCAAAATAAAATAAGAAAATACTTTTAGACATGTTTCTTTATATCAAAAACAATGTATTTTAAATGTTGGTGGAGTAGAAAACAATTCAGTTCTACACATTTTAAATACGTGGGGTCAGATTCCAAAAGACTTGCTCTTAGTGTAAATGACTTACTGCAGTGTATTACAACAGATAAAAATCACTTGCACTACACAGGTCTTTTGGAATCTATTGTAAGCCATTTTATAGGTAGCCCTTACAATGGCCCATGGTTTCTTTACTATAGGACAAACACAAATGTGACAGAATATAAAAACTTCCTGACCCCGCTAAGTTCTTTCTTACAGATAAGTAAGATATGCTGTCTATTAAACTGTTTAGTTAGCAGATTAATCCTTTTGCCTGGTAAGGCCATACATTTATATCTATATACACGTATATATTCACACACGCAAACAAATATGTATTAACTTGTGTAAGCATGTTCAGCAGGTTTCCCTTAATCTACTGCCCTCAAACACTGCTGAATCCCTTACTTTTGTCATGTCCTTCTCTTTTCTCATATGTACAGATATATTTCAAGTCTTCCAGAGTAACTTATGTTACATATCTTGAGCCATTTTACTTGCACTCCAGTGGACTTTTCTTACAACTTACAAAAACTTTGTCCAAAACTGCATGAGTTACTCCACAATTCATATCATCAAAAATCTGTGAAGACATGTAAGAAATTCAGTGATACTCCATCCCAACATACAGGCCTCTCCCTGTTGCCTTTTGGTTTGTGTGATGTAACTGCTATTCTTTTCTTTAGGTCTCTGCAGCACAGACAAGCAATCAAGCCAATCTTACACAAAGATGAATTAGTCAGCCACTGAGGATGCCACTTGACAATGGAAGCTTTCAGTGAAGACAAAAGGTCAGAAAAGCACCCATTTAAAAAAAAAAAACCACCAGTGCTCGTTAGAGAACATGCCAAACTCTTTACAACAACTTGATGGGGGGAATGAGGATTCATGGGGCAAGTCTACTGATGTAGCTTCCAAATGGAAGGAAGGCAGTGCAAATGTCTACAACAAGAAACGCATCAGGGGAAAGCAAGTAATTACAAAAATACAGAGAAAGAAAAAAGGTGGAGATGTTAAGAAAACAGAAGTCTTATGTGTGGGTGTATACATGTGTACACACACACACACACAAATATATATATATATATATATATATATATATATATATATATATATATATATATATATATATATATATTTCTTCTTCTTTCGGCTTTTCCCAGTTAGGGGTCACCACAGCGGGTCACCTGTTTCCATTTCTTCCTGTCCTCTGCATCTTGCTCTGTCACACCAACCACCTGCATGTCCTCTCTAACCACATCCATAAACCTTATCTTAGGCCTTCCCCTTTTCCTCTTACCTGGCAGCTTCATCCTTAGCATCCTTTCCCCAATATACCCAGCATCCCTCCTCAGCACATGTCCAAACCAACGCAGTCTCACCTCTCTGGCTTTGTCTCCAAACTGTCCAACCTAGGCTGACCCTCTAATATACTTATTCCTAATCCTGTCTACCCTCGTCACACCCAGTGCAAATCTTATCTTTAACTCTGCTACATCCAGCTCTAACTCCTGCCTTTTTGTCAATGCCACTGTCTCCAACCCATATAACATAGCTGATCTCACTACCCTCTTGTAAACCTTCCCTTTCACTCTCACTGGTACTTGTCTGTCACAAATCACTCCTGACACTCTTCTCCACCCACTCCACTGTGCCTGTACTCTCTTTTTCACCTCTCTTCCACACTCGCCATTACGCTGAACTGTTGCTCCCAAGTATTTAAATTCATCAATCTTCACCAACTCTACTCCCTGCATTCTCACCATTACTCTATCCTCCCTTTCATTCACACACACATATTCTGTCTTAGTCCTGCTGACCTTCATTCCTCTCCTCTCTAGAGCATATCTCCACCTCTCCAGGGTCTCCTCAACCTGTTCCCTACTCTCACTACATATCACAATGTCATCTGCAAACATCATAGTCCACGGGGACTCCTGTCTGATCTCATCTGTCAACCTGTCCATCACTAGTGCAAATAAGAAAGGGCTCAGAGCTGATCCTTGATGTAATCCCACCTCCACCTTAAATGCATCTGTCACACCCACTGCAGATCTCACCGCTGTCACACTACCCTTGTACATATCCTGTACCACTCTTACATACTTCTCTGCCACTCCCGACTTCCTCATACAATACCACAACTCCTCTCTAGGCACCCTGTCATATGCTTTCTCTAAGTCCACAAAGACAATGCAACTCCTTCTGACCTTCTCTGTACTTCTCCATCAACACTCTCAGAGAAAACATCGCAGCTGTAGTGCTCTTTCCTGGCATGAAACCATACTGCTGATCACTAATCATCACCTCCCTTCTTAACCTAGCTTCCACTACTCTTTCCCATAATTTCATGCTGTGACTGATTAGTTTTATCCCTCTGTAGTTACTACAGCTCTGCACATCACCCTTATTCTTAAAACTCGGTACCAATCACTTTCTCCACTCCTCAAGCATCCTCTCACTTTCCAAGATTTCATCAAACAATCCAGTTAAAAACTTCCACTGCCATTTCTCCTGAACACCTCCAAGCTTAAACAGGTATGTCATCTGGACCACACGCAGACAGACACACAGACAGACACACAGACAGACACACAGACAGACACACAGACAGACACACAGACAGACACACAGACAGACACACAGACAGACACACAGACAGACACACAGACAGACACACAGACACACAGACACACAGACACACAGACACACAGACACACAGACAGACACACAGACACACAGACAGACACACAGACACACAGACAGACACACAGACAGACACTATATAAAATTTATATTTACACCAACACACACACAATCCTAATAAGTGCTTTTTATTTTTGAATAGGAAGGATGCCTTTCCTAAAGAATGGTGGCAAGGGATCTTGGCCAGTAGACAGGATAAATGGGAAAGTTGCCAGGAGTTAATGGTGTTTTTGTGAAGATTAATGTGCAAAATGCACTGCTATCCACAATTAAAATGTCAATGGGTTTGCTTCATTTTTTGTCAAATTCTTGTAAAATGTTAAGGTTTTCTGGTCAGAGCTGTAGCTGGTTCATCCAGCACCTACAATGGATATAAAAAAGTGTACACACCCCTGTTTAAATATCAGGTTTTTGTGATATAAAAAAATAAAAGATTACAATAAATCATTTTAAAACTTTTCCCACCTTTAAAGCAACCTATAACCTGTACAATTCAAATGAAAAACAAACAAATATGTTAGGGGAGAAAACATATAAGAAACATACAAAACACTGGTGGCATAAGTGTGCACACCCTTAAACTAGTACGTTGTTGAAGCACCTTCTGATTTAATTACAGCATTCTGTCTTCTTGGGTAGGAGGCTATCAGCATGGCACATCTTGACTTGGCAATATTTGCCCACTCTTCCTTGCAAAAGTGCTCCAAATCTATCAAACTGCGAGGGAATCTCTTGTGCACAGCCCTCATCAGGTCACCCCACAGATTTTCTATTGGATTTAGATCTGGGCTCTGGCTGGGACATTCCAAAACTTTAATTTTCTATTCTTTTGTTGATTTGGATGCATACTTGGGGTCATTGTCGTGTTGAAAGGTGAAATTCCTCTTCATCTTCAGCTTTCTAGCATACGCCTGAAGGTTTTGGGCCAAAAGTGACTGGTACTTGGAAATGTTCATAATGCCCTCCACCTTGACTAAAGCGCCAGTTCCAGCTGAAGAAAAGCAACCTCAAAGCATGATACTGCCACCACCATGCTTCACTGTGGGGATGGTGTTCATTTGGTGATGCAAAGTTTTGTTTTTGTGCCAAACATACCTTTTAGAATTGTGGCCAAAAAGTTCAACCTTAGTCTCATCAGACCATAACACATCTTCCCACATGCTTTCAGGAGACCTGACATTGTTTTGCAAATTTTAGCTGGGCCTAGATGTTTTTCTGTGTAAGAAAAGGCTTCCGTCTTGCAACCCTGCCCCATAGTCCAGACATACGGAGAATACAGGAGATTGTTGTCACATGTAGTACACAACCAGTACTTGCCAGAAATTCCTGCAGCTCCATCAGTGTTGATGTAGGTCTCTTGGCAGTCTCCCTGACCAGTGTCTTTTCATCAATTTTGGAGGGACATCCAGTTCTTTGCAACGTCACTGTTGTCCCATATTTTCTCCACTTTTTGAAGACTGTCTTCACTGTGTTCCATGGTATATCCAATGCTGTGGAAAGTTTTTTGAACCCTTCCCCTGACTGGTACCTTTCAACAATGAGATCCCTTTGATGCTTTGTAATGTCTCTGTGAACCATGGCTTTTGCTGTAGCAGGCAACTGAGTAAATGTCAGGAAAATCCTACTAGGACAGCTGAACTTTATTTGGGATTAATCAGAGTCTCGTTAATTGATGGAAGGTGTGTACCCAAAAAGACCGAATGCTGTAATTAAATCAAAAAATGCTTCAACAAAGTATTAGTTTAAGGGTGTGCACACTTATGCAACCAGCTTATTGTACGTTTTTTATTTTTTATATATTTTCCCCCTAACAGATTTGTTTTTCAATTGAATTGTACAGGTTATAGGTCACATTAAAGGTGGGAAAAGTTTTGAAATTATTTATTGTGGTCTCATTTTTTTATATCACAAAAACCTGGCATTTTAACAGAGGTGTGTACACTTTTTATATCCACTGTAGTGCCTATTCACGATGCACCATCCCCACTCCCTCAGCTTTTATGTAAGGAGCCAAAGGAAAAAAATGACTATAGCTTATTCTGTAGCAAGCCAACTGGTACCTTTGTACTTAATCAGTTTCTCATTTTCCTACTTCCTAAGCAAATCAATGCAAAAAACACACACGTCAGCTTACACTCAGGAAGCCAATTGGTACACTTGTAAAATATAAACGCCACCACTTTTTTGCCTCCCCCTTGCTGCACTAGTGGTTCAGCTAAATTGTTGGAGGCTGCAGTTACTAAATAATGACAGCCTTATGTCTGACACTTTTTCTATCATTCAAAAACACATTCTAATGCAAAACCTGTTAATTTTAGCAACATATAAGCAATATTTACAATCTGTCCTTATATTTCAGCCTCTGTCCTCCTGCCCTATGAGGTCTTTTTTTCTGTAAGGAGCTGGTGGCATCTGATGCTGTCATTTGCACATTACTTTGAATTTGAAGGACTAATGAATGTATAAAGCAATATAGGCATCTGAGATACACATACAAAAGTAGCTATAATTGCTGGAGCTAAATGAATGTTTGTTGTTAGCACATTATTGTGGCTTTGCAAGACTAATGTGATTTGTGTGAAGCAACTTGGAATACTTTTACTGTGTGGTGACTCTGTGTGTAGCAAAGGTGAAATACATTACATCACCCTCATCACAAGAAGGCAACTGAACTGCACATAGAAATAGGTACAACTACTTTGTGGGGGTTTGGAGATGGTCTGGATGAAATTAACTGATGCTCTTGTCATTTGTTTACTTTAAGGAATCATCTTTCAAAAACAAATGCAAAAAATATGCACACAGAACATACAAAACATTCAGTGCTTGTGGAGGCCACTACACCCCACACTTGAAGACTGTACTAATGGGTTTTGACACAGTCTTAGCAGTGGCCTCTGCCACGAGCCACATCCAGTCTAAAACCATCCCTGCTCACAGATGTGCATATTAGGTTACTGCAGACTGTGTGAGGGGCTGGGACTGGGGATGATGTCATTATTTCTTTAATTTTCCTTCCAGACATCAGAGGTGTGCACTGGTTACTACAATGTGCAATGGGATGGGGGCAGTGAAGTCATTGTTTCTTTTAACTTCCCTCACAAACATTACAAGTATACAAGGAGGATCATTACATGTTGTACAGCAGCAGTGTAATGTCTACGATTAACAAGTTTGAAAAATGACTCTGATAATTACTTTTTTTTTTTTTTTTTACACTTTTCCTACAACCAAACATCAGCTGGAGGAGAGGGAATGCTGTTTATACATTTCAGACAGCAACAGGTTAAAATATGCGCCTTGTGTTTTTTTCAGTTTCATCCCAGTCTGATATCAGAGATGTACACAGACAATGTCTGTCATTTGGTCTTTTGGATACAAGGATGAGGATACATGCTGTATACATTTATGACAGCAGCAATCTGAAATATGACTATGGACATCTGTACTTCAACTTTCAACCAAATCTAACACCAACAGGGAATACGCAGGAGATGATTACTTTTTTGGAGGGCTGTGGTGTAGGGAGGTAGGCACTATTCCCAAATAAGATTTATATACATATGCAAGCATTTTTTCTTTTCAGTTTATTGTGAATTGCTAATATGCCAGCTTTAAGTATTAAGTCTCAGATGCAACTTGTTTCTTCCTTAAAATCAAAGAACTGAATTTATTTCCTTACTGACCATTTTTCTTTAGACCATCACCAGATCAAAAGGTTGTAAAAAAACAAACTCTAAAATGCACTAAAACCCAATGTGGTCTGAGGACATAGCCACATCCCGATGCCCAGCTTAATTCAGTTAATTCTTCCACAGTTATTAAAGTATAGTCTTGGTCAGTTAACGATTGTTGAAAGGATGCAGGAAAGTTGAAGAGCGAAAGTTATGATTTTTGTTCAGGACATAATTTAATGAATGGGTTGTTACAACACCTTAGTATTTTAGAAGCCCCACAGCTTCTGAAAGTCACTAGGGCCCCCCATACCACTGGTTAATGCAGTTATTTCCTCTGTATTTACCACAGTGCAGACTTTCCTACTTAGGACGTGTCAAATGAATGAAGGAATGCAGGAGAAAAACGGAACAGTAAGACAAGGTAGAAAAAAGTAATCTGGACGGTGTGAGTCGCCCATTATGGGGACAAGGACTTTGGGAAGGGACCAAGTGATGCATATGGAAGGGGAGGATGTGGGCAGGGGTGAGTACTGTGGTGCCCTTCACCTAGGTTGCCAGTTCACTTAAGGCCAGCCCTACAATAACTTCAGTGATGCTGCATCTCAATATTCAGCGCCCCCCCCCCACCGTATTCAATTCACGTGATGTAGTTGTGGCCAAGTCATCTACTATCTCATTTGTTGGAAAAACTCCTCCTGTACAATGTGCACTCTTTCTTTCCTCTGCATACTTAAACCATTATCATTTTGACCATTCTCCCAACTTCGACAAACTGTGCCATAAAGCCTTATACTACCTGCCCTGTAAACGCATGTCATACACACAGACACAGATATTTTGCGGTTCCTAGAAGTCGATGCAAAACCCCTGTGTGACTCTTCAGTTAACTGGATAATTGAAACAGTATTTTTCAGGAGGATGTAGCAGCATTTTTATGAGAAGCAGTCACTTAAGCATGTGCGTTTCTCTGGTGGTACTTGCAACAGTCAACTCTTGAATGAGAAGTGTTGGGGACATTTCTATGTACCAGAAAAAATGTTTTTCCAGGATTGCTTTTGACCAACTGCTGTTTGGGCAGTCTGGTTTCAACACACTGGTCTCTGTAGAAACAATATGTGATGGCTCTGTATCATATCCTACATTTACTTCTCCTTTCAAAGCTCTTGCATCACTCATCACTCACTTAAATATAATGAAGAGCAATCCCACTTCAAAGTTACAATGCATCTTTGCTACCTGTGTTGAAGCACCCCTCAGTAATTTGTCTAGAAGTTACTTACCAGGGTTGCACAATGCAACCCACCAAGCATAAATAATCATTTACATGGCACTCTGTTATTGTCTCTATACAATGACAGAAGGCCATGCCTATAATCCCCCCTTCAATCTATTTCGATGCTCATGCATTCAAACGATCTATAACTTAACAGGTTCATGTGATAAGTATTTTTGGCAAAAGGCCTGTGATTATGTGCCTATGCTTTGGTCTACAACCCTCTATCATACTGGTATCCCAGGTACTCACAACGCCTTTATTTGGAAGAGATTTTGTGACCTTACCTATGGCAAATGATAGGTCTATGGTATTTCTGTCTTTTGGTCCAACTTCTTATCACAACCTCTTCCTTCCAGTGCTTTGGAGCTACGCATTTGTCTTGTTTCTTCTCCCTTTTTACCCTCATCTTTAACCCTCTGACCTACATATTACTCCTGTGAGGTAAGCAGCTTTAAAAGACATGGCCCCAAAACCTATACATCTTTCCTTATTTTTTAACAGGGCACAAGCTTAAGTTCTGCAGTCATCCTTCCAAGCATCAGTTCTAAAATTATATATAATAACTATGCAGTGTCTATTTACTTTCTATTCAGTGTGGGATCACACAGCTTATATGGCACTAATACACAAATCGACCTGCAGAGAAATATGCTGCTTATATTTCTTCTCCCTTTCTTACAGCAAAAACTATTTTTGGTCAGAACAAATGGCTACTGCCACACCCTAATGTCACCTGCTGGAGCCAAAGGCTTGCTCCTCTATGTGGCTGTTATTACCTACTATTACAGACTATGTCCAGACAGTGAACTGGAGCATCTCACATCTAAATCCACTAAAACCATAACACATACTGATTTTAACACAAACCGACCCCATAGCACTGGATAAGCAGGGGAGAGGAGCTAAAGTGCCTCTCTTAGTCTCAGAACAGAAATAAAGTCAGAAGCTAAACAACCTCTTAGATCTTATCTAGTGAAGCAGCAGTTAGTATGAAATTCAGTCTCAGAAAACTGCTGCACAACTATGCATCAAGTCAGACTTACACCTACATACAGGGTGTGTACTCTGAAGCACACTAACAGAATTCAAATGTAAAATAATCAGCAACTACCATCTATCTAGCTCTAGATTTAAATCTGGTATGAATCTAGTTTGGTTAATCTGTCTGAAATGCCTGCAACAGCTATGAATGGATGCTAAGCTCTGTGGCTAAACCTGGTTATCTAAACAGGCTACTATGCCCATGTACCTTTACTTGCACTTTGAGATGAAAATGATGATACCCTGAATATTAATTATAGTTTCTTTACACCACTAATGAAGTACACTGATACCTTCTTTTTCACTCTGGCCATGATTAAGTCTGCCACACGGTGTTACTTTTGCATTACTGTAGACTGACTGTACAGACAAGAATGATGAATTTCAACTAATAAAAATCTTAACTTGCTAGTCTTTTAAAACAAATACTTCAGTGCCTTGCTTACTTCTTTTATTCTACAACTTTATGCAGCAGCTTCTGCAGGGGAAACTAAAAAATGGACAAGAAATCCATTTCTGTCAGTCCGCTATCACTACCTCCCGTATCAGTCAACTCCAACATGTCTGAGAAACTCCTAGCATCCAAAACCTGCGACTCCTGCCACAGTTCCCATGTAAAACTGCAGTCTTGACTTCCTCTGGAAAGGTCAAGGATCAAGCAGCATGAAAAATTAATAAAAATAGCATCATACAGTACCACTTTTTTATAGCTCAGTCAAGGTCAGGTAGCACAATAAATTGTTTCCACATTAAGATTAGAACACCAGTAGGTTGATTATGAGCTGTCAGGCATATCCAGCATACCTGTCTCTAGTCTCTTAATCCATCTCACGTTATTAGTCTGCATACTCTGCTATGGTTCTGAAATATCACTCAGCAGAAAATGTACATTAAAGTCAATTGTGAACTACTTTCCTTATCTTTTGTGGTGTTGATTTTTTTTCTCTGGGTGGGGTACTGAAGCACAAAACCGCAACAATAACTTAAAAACTGGATTGGGAAGTACATTTTGAACATAACACAACATTTAAGTGTTGATAAAGACTTACCTGCAATGAAAATGCACGCAAGGCAGGAATAGGAATTAGAGCAGCCATGAAAAAGGCAGTCACATTGCTGATAGAAGTAAGTGCCACACTTGCGCCAGTTCTCTTCAGGCATTCCCCAGTTCTGTCCTGTAAAAAAACAAAATGACAAAGCCTCCATATTTTTACATGTTTGTTTTAGGTTTGTTATGCAATTTATCTAAACATAACTAACTTCTGCAACTCTAAAAATAAACTTCAAAGAAGGGACAGTGACAACTGCACATAAAAATTCAAATAAAACATTAGTGTTATGAAGTGGTCAGACATAGCAAGAAGACAAGAATAGTTGTCAGGCAAGGATACATAGGGCTAGGTAATCAGGTCAGTGTTTCTATGCAACAAACATGAGCTTCAAATAATTTCAAAAAACGTCCTCCTGCGCGAGGGTGAATGCACGGCCCCCAACATAAACCAAAAGAACAAAATGACGTGGAGCCAGCAATGAGTGACTAAAAATTATATATTAAATATATAAAACATAACAGCAAATAAAGACAGACCGGTTTCGGCTGGTAAATTACACAGCCTTCTTCAGTGTATGCAAAACATTCCCAATACATGCTGTTTAAATACACAATAGACAGATCCCATTGGTTGAATACTGATAAATATTCATTAAGTCCGGGGGAAAAAAGACCACCGAGTTTAATTATCCACTTTTTTTCTTTACAATTCAAAATACTGTGCCACCCAGTTTTATTTCTACGATCACCTTGTATAATATCAATTATAATAAACATAAATTTGGCTGTTGAATGGACCAACTGATGTTTATATAGAGCATTGGTCAACTTTTTTTGTTTGATATTACTATAATGTTCGGAAATTCGTAATCTAATGCACCTGGAGGTCTGCCCAATGTAGAATGCTCCACAACTACATGTGGCCAAATAAATGGCCCAATCACTACTACAATTCCCAAAAATGTTTAAATCAAAAACTTTGGGGCAATTTCTACTTGAGAACTCCTTAGTTGTAGAGATGTATTTACAATTAATGCAGTGGCCACAAGGAAAACAACCACTTAAAGTATCACGTGACATAGTTCTCTGTACCATACCAGCATATTTGTTATCACTACATTTGTAGTGATTGAAGTAGGATTTAAGTTTTTTACCATTCCTATAAGAGAAGATACACCTATCCGGGATAGTGTTTGCAACATCTGGGTCACACTGTAAGATGTTCCAATGTCTCCGGACACTCTCCAATAAACAATTGGTATTACGACCATAAGTTGTAGTGAGTCTAAGTGGTTGAGATGGTATATCCGACCGGTCCCTATATTGGAGTAAGTCAGAACGTTGCATATTGTTGACCTGACGTTTGGCAACTGCAATAGTGCCAGCATTATAACCCCTTTGTTTAAATCTTTGTGTAAGGTCATTTTGGTTCTGACAAAATGTAGATTGTTGTGAACAAATACGTTTGGCTCTGATGAATTGAGACTTCGGTATGTTCCTAGCTATGTGTGGAGCATGGTAGCTGGAGGCATGTAGTAGGGGGTTATATTGAGGGAACTTTCTATACATCTCCGATTCTAGTGTCCCATCAGGGAGATTCTGCAATAGCACATCCAAAAATGTTATATTATTGATGTCATGTTGTTCCGTGAAACATAAACCCCATTCATTGTTCAGATAACAAACAAACTCCTTGAGCCTAGACTCACTACCCCTCCAGACAAGCCATACATCATCCAGGTAACGTCTCCATATGTCCATATCCGAAAGAAAAATGTTTCTGGCAGAATCATAAATCATCTCCATTTCTACATAAGCCATAAAAAGGTCAGCATATATGGGGGCAAAAGATGCCCCCATAGCCGTACCTTTAGTTTGCCAGAAACATGCATCTTTGTAGTAGAAGACATTACAAGTGAGAACATACCTTGCCATGTCCACCAGAAAAGAATTGAATATGGAACTGTACAAGTTTGTATTATTAAGCCAATATGCCAAAGCCTTAAGACCTGCCTGATGTGGAATGTTAGTATATAATGCGCTCACATCAAGCGTACACAAGAACCAATCGGCTTCCAATTGTGTGTCAGATATAATTTGTAGGAAGTTCGTGGTATCTTGTAGCCTGGAGCGAATAAATGGTAACAGAGGTTTGAGATATTTGGTCAAAAACAATGATAAGGGCTAGGTCAGATAGTTTCTGGGGGGGGGGGGTCTAGAGGCAGATTTCAGAAATCCATGAAGGACAGCCTTGGCAAACCCTGCCCTGGATCTAGAAATGTGATCAAGTTTGTAGTGTTTGGTAAAGATGTGAACAGAAGACCAAGTAAGCTGCCTCTAGAATAGTGGAGGTATCCAGACCTTTAAAGAAGGCTCTTGAGGAAGTCATGGCTCTGGTGGAATAATGTGCTTTAACTGCCCCTTGCCGGGATTTCCCATGGAATTGGTAACAGAAGGTGGTGGCCTTGGAGATCAAAGTATACATGGTCTGCTTGGACACTGCTTTTCCCAGTGCTCTAGGGTGGAAAGATACAAAAGTTGGTCCGTCTGTCTGATGGTCTGTGTGTTATGCAGGTAAAACCTGATTTGTCTATGCACATCTAGGGAGTTCAGTACCCTCTCACTGTCCCCCTGTGGGTTGGGGAAAATGCAGGTAAGTGTATGGCCTGGTTAAGGGACAAGTCATTCACCACCTTGGGCATGAAGGATGGGTTAGTTCTAAGGGTAACCCTATCCTTGTGAAAAAGTACAAAGGGGGGGGGAATAGCCAAAAGGGCTTGTAGGTCTGATACTCTTATAGCAGAGGTCAGGGCTACTAACAGTACAGGTTTTCCATGTGCAATGTTTTAAGGAGGCTTTGTCTGCTGGCTCAAAGGGAGGCAGCATAAGCTTTTCTAGCATAGTTAAGATCCCAAGGAGGAGGGCACGGTTTCCTGGGAGGACTGAGGTGGAGTACCCCCTTAAGGAAAAGTTCAGAAGGAAGCCTAGATGCTAAAGGGAGGTCCAGAGGAAGGCATGCTGAAATTGCAGACAGATGAGCTTTGAAGGAAGAATAAGCCAAGCCAGTCTGTAGTAACTCACACAGGTAAGACAGGACTATAAGTGGTTCGCTAGAAAGTGGGTCCAGTTGCCTTTTATGACAACAAGAAGTGAATCTTTTCCACTTTGAAAGTTAGGATTTTCTTGTATTTGGTTTCCTGACCTCCTGCAGGATATTCAGCACATCCTCGTTGTAAAGGTGTCAGAAGGGGATCAAAATCCTATCAGCACATCCTCGTTGTAAAGGTGTCAGAAGGGGATCATCAGCCACAGGGTGAGGTTTAGAAGTTGCCATTGTGGGTGAATCAGCGATCCCTTGTGTTATGTGAGAAGGTCTACTCTGGGGGGTAACTTGTGATTGTCCTTGGGCAATTGCAGAAGTAAGGGGAACCAGTGCTGTCTGGGCCAGTAGTGGGTCACCAACAAGAATTTTGGAATGTCTTGCTGCAGTTTTAGTAGGACTTTCTGAATGAGTGGGAAGGGGGGGAGCATTTAGATATTTCCCCTTTCAAGAGATTGAGAAGGAATCCATTGCCAGTGCCTGGGGGGTCTGGTGTCCTGGTGCAGAAACCAGGAAGTTGCCTGTTGAAGGAGAAGGCAAAGGGATCTATTTGAGGTGCAGCTGTGGACCAGATCCAAGAAGACATCTCTGTGAAGCATCCATTTGTGGTTGTTTGTGATGGTTCTGCTGAAATAATCTGCCTGGGCATTGTGGAGAGAGGGAATGTAAACCGCATGTAGGGTGATTCCCGGTGAGGTAGCAAATTCTCATACCAGAAGGGCTAGTTTGCACAGCAGGTAAGACCTGCTCCCTCTCTGTTAAAATATCACGGCACAGTGATGTTGTCTGTGTATTATCTTCACAGGCCCCTGTTGGAGGAAAGGTTGAAAGGCCTGGAGGGCTACAAGAATTGCCTTCATCTCGTGAGTGTTGATGTGTTCTAGTTTGTGAGGCTTTGGCCACAGGCCCTGCACCTTTTGATTGCCCAGAGTTGCTCCCCAGCCCAAGTCTGAGGCATCTGTGTGCATGATCTGTGTGGGCTGAGGTGGTTGGAGGGGGAGACCTGGATTGTGCTTCACCTGTTCCAACTACCACTGTATTTCCTTTTTCAGGCAAGGAAGAAGAGGCACCCTGTGTTCCACAGGGTGGGAGTGCTGTGTCCAGACTGACTGAAGATATCACTATAACTTTCTCATATGCAGTCTTGCTAGGGGATAGCATGGGGATGGTGGCTGCCATGTAGCCTAACAGTCTCAGGTACCACCTTGCCGTTAACTCTATGGAGTGAAGGACCAGAAGAAGATATTCTGTCAAGGAGCTCACTTTGGGGGTAGTAGGTATGCTACCATGAGGTCTGAGCGTATTCTGCAACAGAGGAAGGCAATGTCTTGGGTTGGCTGTAGCTGGAATTTTGGAAAGTTTAGTAGAAATCTCAGGGACTGTAGAGGGGCCACTACCAAGTGGATGTGTAGCTGGAGGATCTCTTGGCTGGCAGCGTGGATCAACATGTCGCCCAGGTAAGGGAATATTTGTATTCCTTTTGTTCTGCAAAAGGCAATTACTGGGGCCAAGCATTTTGTGAAGACTCTGGATGCAGTGGAGAGTCCAAAAGGCAAGTCAGAGAATTGTAAGTGCGAAGAACCAACCAAGAACCTCAGGTATTTCCTGGGGGTAGGTTTTATTGGGATATGGAGGTAGGCATCCTTTATATCTAATGTTGCCATGAACCCTTGTGGGATCAGGAGGGGAATAGGGCTGGGAGGGACAGCATTCTGAACATAAGGACCTTTAAGAAAGGGTTGCGGTGGGAGAGGTCTAATATAGGTCTCCAAGGTCAGTCTTTCCTGGGGACCAGGAAGATCCTGGAATAGTATCCTCTTCCCTTTGCAGCTGGGCAGATTGTTTCGATGGTGTCCTGAGCTGTAAGAGTCTGGAGGACTAGCTGCATGAGGTCCAGCTGTTGAGAAGGTGGTTGTGGGATGCCTCTCCTTTTTGGAAGGGAGATCCACGACATGAAGTAACCATTTTGTAGTATAGACAGGACCCACTTGTCTGAGGTGAGCTTGGTCCATACAGGGAGGCAGTGAGAGAGTCGAACTGACAGAGGTGCAGAAGGAGGAGGTGACAGTAGTAAGGTGGCAGGTAGTCAGATGCTACCTGCCCTGTCTGGAAAGGGTGGTCTCTGGCTAGAGGAAGAAGGTGCACTAGCTGCTGGAGTTTTCTTGTAGGCTTTCTAGGCCTTGAAGGAGGAGCAGGATGAGAGTGCTTCCTGATAAACTGGGTTTTAGCAGGACAGTTTCTTTGGAACTTGAGTATGGGAGAAACCAGCAAATGTTTCAGGTCCTGCATTTCTTTTCCTTTTTGCTGAAGGGACTTGAAAAGGTCCGTTAACCTGGAGCCAAATAATGCAGTATTATCCAGGGGACCATCCATAAGCTTTGCCGTTAAGTCATCAGGCAGTGGTTGTATGCGAAGCCAGGAGTATCTGTGCAAGACAGAAGCTGATGCTGCTGACCTGGATGAGGATTCAACAGCATCATAACTGCACTTTATAGAATGTCTGGTGACCTGGGAAGAGAAGGCCAGGAAGGAGGACAGTGATGCTTTGACAGGGCAGTCTGGAATATCTGCCAGGTGTTTAGAGGCAGACTCCAGAAAGGATAAGGCATACTTGGCCATATGAGTTTGATAGTGTGTAGTACTGAAAGACAAGGTAGCAGCGGTATAGATCTTTTTATCCAGACGTTCCATTGTCTTGCTGTCTTTGTCAGCAGGGAGGATGGTGACAGTGGGCAGGAGCTTAGAGGCCTTGTCCGTAGATACAGATACAGTGGCTGGGTCTGCAAGTGGACACAAGCAGGTGCATAGGGGTTAAGAGATGCTGAGGACAAGGCATCTACAAAGGCAGGAAGGATGGGTGGAACAGCAGATGGGCTTGGGGTTTCCATTTGGATAAGGTCATAATATCTTTTTTTTGGACCTCAGTCATTTCTGAGGATTCCCATTTGAAATGGTCCTTCATCTTGGAGATAGTTTCTCCAAAAGTTAAGTCTTCAGCTGGGGAGTCAAGAGTTCACAGAATCTTCTTCTGGGGAGAAATACCCCAAAGGAGATGAAATCTGTAAAGTATAAGATAGTGATTCCTCTGAGGAATCCTCCCCTTCCCTAGTGGCATGGTCTGAAGCCTGAGGCCTAGGGCTCAGGAGTGGAGGGGATGTTGCGGGACCAACAGTGGAGGCAGGCCTCAAGGCCATGAAAGCACTAAAAAGGCTTTGACTAAAAGTTTGCCAATCAGGAGAAGGAGAGATATGCTTTAGTCTTTTCCTTTCTTTTAAGGGGCCTACCTGGCATCTGTTGAGGCCTGGGGTCTAGAGACTTTAAAGGATCGGGCGGATCAGAGGGACCTTCGGAAAATGCTGCCCCCCCCGGCATCGGAAGCCAATGGCAGTACAGCCTCAGTGGACATGTTCTCATCGAGAGATTGTGTTCATAGGTTGGTACTAGGCCATCGGCCCTAAGGCTTATGCAAGCCTAGCCATAATAATTCCCTGGAATTTTTTTCCCACAATATTTACTTCTCTGGGCCCCTGTCTAGCAGGGCAACTGACATGATCCTCGGGGTGAATTTCCTATCTCCCATCCAATCATCACGGTTCCTTTTGAAGAGGGCCAATGAGGTTCTCTTCTTGACATGTATGGGCAGTCTATTCCAGAGTATGGGGAGTTTCTGGGTCAGGAACCTATCCCTCCAGCATGTTTTCTTCATTGTGATAAGGTTTACATCCCTGGAGTGTGTGGCTCTGAGGGATTGGGATTTTTTTTAAGTGGAGCACGTTCAACAGCTCAGGGTTTGGCATGGCCTTGTATGTTAAGCAGAGATCGCCTCTGAGTAGACGATATGCCACACAGTATAGCTGGAGTTTTTTTTAGACGGGCAGCATATGGCATCTGCTTTAGGCCTGTGATTCTTTTAGTGAGGTATTTCTGTGGCCTTTCCAGCTGTTGCAGATGTCTTGTGAGGTACATACCAAATGGGGCATTATACTCTATAATGGGTCTAATGAGGGATGAGTACAGTGGGACAATGACCTCCTTTTTTCTGGATGAAAAGCCCTTCGTGATGAGGTGTGCCATGTAGAAGGATTTCCTGACTGTTATGGCGATGTAGTTATCGAAAGTGAGACCACTGTCCACTTGTGTCCTTAAGTCTCTCCTCACACTTTCGATGTTTAGTGTCTTGCCACCTATGTGGTAGTTCATTGGTACATGTTTTTTTCCAAAGGGGATGACTACACATTTCTTGGCATTAAGCTTGAGCCCATGGCTCTGGCACCAGGCATCTGTTTCTGTAAGGCCCTTTTGTAGAATATCCACATCTTTTGGGGATTCAATAATGGCTCCCAGTTTGCAGTCATCTGCAAACTTTGTTAGCCAGAGTCCCTTAATGTTGGCCTGTACTTCAGAGAAGTAGATGCCAAACAAGAGTGGTCCCAGGACTGAACCCTGAGGTATTCCACTTGTCACTTGTCTGGAGCTGGATTTGGAGTCGGCTACTTTTACAGTCTGGGTTCTGTCAGTAAGCCAGTTGGCAACCCATCGAGTGACGTAGGGATTTATGCCCAGCTTAGTAAGTTTATCTATGATTCCAGAGTGGGGGATGGTGCTGAAGGCCTTGGCGAGGTCCAGATAGGCTGTGTGGACCTCCTTACCCTCATCCACAGCTCTGGAGACCGATTCGAAGAAGCCAATCAGATTCAGAAGACAAGATCGGCCTTTCACAAACCCAAACTGGGTGGGGTCCAGTGTCTGGAGGTTGCCAATGTCTTTGTTTATAAGTTCCATGATAATGCGTTCCATGTCCTTGCAGATCAGGCTCGTCAGACTGATGGGACGGTAGTTCCCGGGATCGAAGGTGGATCCTCCCTTGTGGAGCGGGATAACTGTGGCTGTGCACGAAGCCTGAGGTGAGGCTATGATTAAACATGACACTTAGGTGGGGTGCCAGTTCATTTTGTAGTTCATGTAGTACACAGCCTGGGATGTCATCTGGTCCCATGGATGCTGTATTCTTAGCTTTGGAGAGTGCTGTTTCTACCTGTGTGGCTGTGATTATCGGAATTTGGCAATCTTTTGGTATTGAGATGGGCCCTTTAGGGGGTGAGAGGGGAGTGAAGTTGGCACTAAATCGATCTGCCAGGATATTGGCAATATCCTTGGGATCAGTATATTTAATGCCATTCTGTTGTAGTTCAGAGCAGGTCTGAGGATTGCCATTTAGATTCTTAACATAACTATAGAATGCCTTGTGGTTGTCTTTGGAATCTATGGCAATTTTATTTTCGTAACTAGCTTTTGAGGATTTTATGAGGGATCTCAGCTTCTTACTGAGGCTGGTGAGGGAGTTTTTTGCATTCTGGGATTTTCCTCTTTTCTACAACAGTTTCTTCCTTCTGTTGTATAGTTTGTTTATAGCAGGGGACCACCAGATTGGCTTGCTTTTTTTGGAGAAGAGCATCTTGGTTCTATTTGGGATGGCACGATTCATGCACGAGTGGATGCGCTTGTAACAGTGCCTTAGTGTAGGACTCTGCATTCGAACTTCCAGATTCTGTCTGCGTGGGTGTTGTGAAGTTTGTCACTTCTGACTTCAGTAGCATGAAGTTGGCTTTGGAGAAGTTTTTTTTAAGGAGGTTTCCTTACTGGGGGCTGGGAGTGGGATGTGGATGTCAAGGGTGATTATGGTCAGAGCTGACCAATGAGAGGGTGACCACTGGTGTGGAGCATCTATCTCCCATGTTGGTAATGACCAGGTCTAGGATATTGGAGCCCCTGGTGGGACAATGGATTAGTTGATCCAGGGCGTTGGAATTTATGAATTCCAAGAACCGTTGGGAAAAGGAGTTGGTACCCCAGTAGTTTTCCCAGTTAATGGCAGGATAGTTGAAATAACTTAGTATTAGGGTGTTTGGTTGTATCTTAATATTTTACAGTATGTTTAGGAAGGTGTAGTGAGAATCCTGGGGTATGGTGGGGGATCTATAGCAAGCTACAATTTGGATTGCAGTCTTACCTAGTGTTAGTTGCACCTGGAGAATTTCAGATGCATTGTGTTGGGCAACTAGCCTGGAGGTGTGAATATCCTTGGTGAACATGGACACTCCTCCACCTTTAGTGTTCGGTCTTGGTTTTGTGGCCGTAAAGTGTGGTAAGAATTGTAGCCTGGTATTGCAGGGTGCTCTCTGGAGCCTTGAACCAGGTCTCAGTCACTCCACAGATACCGATGTTCTCCATTTTTAGGAGTGCATTTTGAGGTTTAGACGTCTAGCATTGAGTAGCATTTCCTTCAGATTTTGCATGCTTGTATCGGTTACGGTGGTGGTTTTATCCTTTGAACCTTGCCTAAAAAAGGCACTATAGGGGTGGCAAGAGCTTTAGCCAGTAACCTGAATCCCAGGGATGACAGGTGCAGACCATCTCTGGCAAAGCATCGTGGTTTGTCGATCATGTCTTCCCAGGCAGACAAATACTGGATCCCCTTTGAATGACACCAGAAGCTTAGCCAATTGTTGAAGTCAATGTGTCATCCGTGTAGGTACCAGCTCTATCCAATACAGTGGATCCAGATCCGAATCCTTTTTCCAGACCGGAGTCGACCACAGGATGAGGACCGGACAGAAGACGCTCTGCAGTTGATGTAGGCCATAGGGTCTTGGGCTTCTTTTTTGGTGATTCCGAAGGAACATCTGAGGAGTCCTCACCCCTAAAGTGATCTGCTTAAGGCGTTGGTTTTCTAGATAAAGGTTTAACGTATGTAAGTGGCTAAGGGGGGTCTTGGGTACAAACGCCTGGCAAATAGGGCAGGCCTTGCGGTCGTGCGACTGACCCAAACAGAAGAGGCACTTATCGTGGGCGTCCTTGTGGGGGATCTGGCGGCCGCACTGACACTTTCCCTTTCTGCATGACATTAACAGACATTACAAGTTTAAAAAAAGACTGAAAATGTCCCCAAAGGGGTACTTATCTGATTTTAGTAGGATCAGATGTCGGCAGTAGCACCTGGTGTACGACTGGCAGCTGAAAAGTTCTGGGGGCTGATGCGTGCCAATGTCACTTTTATGACCCACGTTCCTTCGGCCATGTCAGATGTCACACGCACCTCAGAGGGACTGAAAACTTTTGTACACTGGCCGTACATACGCAAGACAAGAAAAGTAAGCCCATATGCAGAACACTGCAAAATGGGACTAGAAGAACATCCACAGAGGTTTATACAGCTGCTATCCAGTGATGTGTATGCTATTATAACCATAGAGAGGTTACATAGCTGCTATCCAGAGATGTGTCATGCTATCATAACCATAGGTTACCATAACCGCTAACCAGAGATCTGTCATGCTATCATAACCACAGCGAGGTTACATAACTGTTATCCAGTGATGTATCATGCTATAACCAGAGAGGTTACACAGCTGTTACCCAGTGATATGTCATGCTATCATAATCAGACAGGTCACATAGCTTTGCATAAATACCCACTGTAGATGCCTTAACTACAGTCATAACCATGATTCACTGGTCAGTTTTGGCAGTATATGCCATTTACAAATAACCACATATAAATAGCTCATTTCTTTGTCTACAAGAAAATGATCAACTCTGATTACACTAACTGCCCTGTACCATGCGCAACAGCTTCTAAATAGCTGGACAAACAGTTACAGATGCCTTATCACCAACATAAACAGAAAGCACACCTGGAGGAGCACACTCACTGTAACAGCAGATGTTCAAAGACAAGGGCAGTGATGCACTATCAGCTCATACAGGCCATCCATCCTTACTTTCAGAGCTTTGGGCAGCTGTGTTGTACAGATGATTTTCACCCCAACCTGACAATTTCAGAAGCACACAAAAGAGCAACCTGTGACTTCTTCGTTTGTTTTTTTGTTTTTTTTGGAGTAAAAAGGGTAACCAACAGGTAGGTCTGCAAATCCTGACAAGAAAGCCAGGGCATGGCAAAGTAAGAATCAGCCCCTTCTACAGTAAGGGATCAGGGAAATATATAGGTAAGTGCTCCCCCATAACATAACCTCCTCCTTCTGGGGTGCCATGAGAGAAGGGGAAATTTCCTGGGGGAGAGAGACCTCGTTGCAGCACTGATCCTGCAACTTGAACATCTACTGTTGAGTATGTTCAAACAACACTACCATCACTGTAAGGATCACGGCTTACTGCATCATTAATTTTGCAGGTGAAGAGTACTACACCATTTTAATATCTGGGAGAGTGAGAGCCTGGCTAAAGATCCAAGTAGGAGGTACCCACAACCCTAAGGATAGCTGAGGTAAATACCTACAACCAGCTCATAGTGTTTAGTGAAGCTGTGACTGTGGTCTTAAATTGCTGCTCGTTTCCAGAACGTGTGACTATGGTCCACAAGTAGCTGCCTCACAAATACATATACTGACAAATTTCTACTAAAGACAGCGGGAGGAGCTGCTGCCCTGCCCTTGCACTGGCACACCATGGTGCTTAGAAAGGAATAAAATGCAACTTGCTAGTCATTTAGATTACTATTTGTGTATTTGTTTTTCTTGCTGTTCTGGCATGAAAGATATGAGCAGTTGGTCAGTTTGCCTTATGTCCTTGGCTCTCTCATTGCCTGTGTACATCTTTTAGATGTACATACTTTTATCCTAGTTCTGTTGTCTGGAGTAAAATATTGGCAAATGGACGGCTTGATTCTTGGCCAACTCCAATACCACTTTAGGCAAGAATGATGTGTTGGTTCTAAGTGCCACGCAGTCTTTGGGAAGACTGTGCAAGTACTTTGCACAATAAGGCCTGCAGCTCTGCAATTTTCCTTGTTAGGGTAATGGCCAGCAAATATTTGTCTTCAACAAGTACTTCCATACTGATGTGCTGATTGGCACAAAGGGTCATAACAGCTAGCTTCTCTATTATAAAATTCAGATATGAAAGGGAAGGAACGTACCTCAGAGTTTTAAAAATGGAAGAACTGCTTAACTGTAGGCAGAGAAGTAAAGGAGGTTCATAAGCAGATAGCTTGCAAGAGCTGACAAATTTTTAGTCAGACCCTTGTCACACAACCTTGTCAAGCAGGACTTCAGAAACTGAGGCTACTGTAAGCACTATACCACAGACATAACACAAGAATAAAAATTCCTTCCACTCTGATACATACGCTCTTAGTGCAGGGTGTCCTGCAAGATGTGTACCACTTCAGAGAGGAAACTGTCCTACAATGCAATAAAGCTACTATTCTCCAGGGTGCTAGTCCAAAATCTTTTAAGCCTTAATGAGGAATAGTTCTCCCTTGACGTGTCAGCAACATGCAAAACAATGGCCACTGCAGAGGTTCCTCCTTCCTGAGAAACAGCACTGCTATGGCCACTGTGAGATTTATAAGTATGAGCTTTGCCTTTTCTTCTCTTGTTTTCAGTATCACCTTTGACAGACAGTTGAAGGGAGGCCCTACTTTCCTACTCTAATAGACAAAAAATGTATTTATCAACCCGGGCCTCCATAAAGGGATCCCAGAGACAAAATGCCTTGACATTATGGTTGTGTGGGAATCAAACAGGTCTATATCTACGTTAATTTCTGGAATACCATGGTAGCCAACTTCTACTTATAAAAGTGAGGAATAGATCTGCTGAGCTGATATGCCAGTGAGTATTACACAGATTAGATGTACAATGCCAGGTATCAATCCACTGTGGCTAGTTTACATAGCTGACAGCAGCAGTTGCCTCTGTTTGTTTAGGTTCCACATTACAGTGGCATTATCTGTTATGACCTTCAAGATCCCTCAGAAACTCTACCAAAAGAAAAGTAAAGAAGAAAATTGTTCTAAGGCTGGGTATTTATCTCACTGTTCTTGGAAGTCACCTGGATGGAAAAGATAGAGAGACTATCAATTTCTTCTCTGGCAAAAAGAACTGAAGATGGACTGGGCTGTTTTCCCTTTTCTAATACACAGCCCGCTGATATCTTTGCATACGGAGAAGACCAACTCTGCTGAGACAGCATCCAAAATGCTAGAAGTCAGTCTGAAAAGGTGACCATCTACTGAAATCTAATTTGCAAGTACAATGAATGATAGATAACACAGTAGCGATGTTTATGAAGAATGTTGTACACAATGCATGCAATTTAAGATTGATCATTTATTTTCTTTCATTTGCAAAATAAAAAATAAAGCTGTTTTTTTCGTTTGGGCAAATAAAGAGTTTTTTCAACTGGAGATCTCAGTGAAAAAAAAAAATTAAACTTCTACGAGTTTTACTTAAAATCGTAAGCTTCTAAAACTTCTGTCAAAACAGTCTCTTAAATGGATCACCTCAAAAAAATGCATGTACTCTAGAGCTGACTAGCCTTACAGATGAACTTTAAAATCCCAACTACAGAAATTATCATCAGTCACTTATTTCTGGTTTCAAACCATTATAAGGCAAAATAAAATTTCATGTGACATTCTGATTGCCAACAAATTATCTGCATACAGATAATGGAATAGTCACTGAACTATTGAAAGTAACACATTATCTCTCAGTCTACCTGTTTTCTTACTACTATCATTTCATGTTGCAAAAATGAAGGCAGAAGCTAATAAGCTGCATATTTTCCTGCATATTTGACAGCTTGTTTCATGTTTTAGTTACATACAGCATTTCTGATGATGGGATACATTAGCTACATGTTCAGTGTATCACAGCACAACATCAAAATGATGAATTTCCCAGTTGAAACTGTGGCACAGACAGACTAAGACCGGACTATGACCTAGATGACCTGGGTTTGATCAGCAGCTTACTGGGGGATCCAGCTTGGGAGGATGGGACTGACTAGTTGATCCTGTATAACTCGTGCAGTCTAATTTAATACAAAACTTGATTTTCATGGTGAAACACGAGCACAACTTGCAGACAGTAGCATACCTCTCAACCTCTTAGAGCACGAAATCTGGCGAAAGCCATACATAATGGGGAGGGGCAAACCCTCCCCAAAATTTTTGGGACAATTTTTAAATACTGCTTGTACAAACTTCAAAAGTTGATAGAATAACTGATTTTGCATTTGCATAATTTTTTTGAACAGTATGAAGTCCGAAACTCAAAATGTCTGTCATTACTTTCTGACTTTAATCCTCAATGATTTGCAAATGACTTCCCAGAAAACCAAAATTTTAAGGCAAAAATATGGACATTCTGCAAAAATCTGGACAGTTGAGAGGTATGGATACAGGCAAAGGATGTGCACTTGCGGTGATGCAGTTGCATTCTGGGGGCAGTCCGTGCAGAAATAAATATTTACATGCGTGCAAGCGCTGGAGGGAGAAGGTAAAACAGGGCTCTCACTTTGCTAGCTGCCAAGTCAGCCACCAAAGGAAAGATTTTGGCCTTCAATGCAGAAAGCCCTAATGGTTGCCTAGATGATGGCCTCATGTGAATGACTCTCTTGGGTGGAAAACAGTTGATGACTGGCAGAAAGCAGGGAATAAAGAGTACAGAAAATGAACACCTTAGATGCAGTAGACATTTTGTGGTGGCTGCCACTACATTCCATTTTTCTCTGCACTGGGCTGAAATGCTACTTCATTTGACATGGTCTAGTGAGTGCTCTGTAGTGTTTCACATTTTTGCTACTTATGCTGAAAATATACCTCAGGTAAACTACAGAAAGGATGAAATACTGACTGTTCCCAACCACAGTTCACACAAAGATGTCTATTCCTTTACTAAATGAGTTAGTAGCTTGAAGGACACTGGTCTGAGAAGCAGTCGTTAATGCTGCCTGCACTACAGTTTACTGCTGTAGTGCTTCCTTTCTTACTGCATCCCCACCTGTTTGTAAACAGTGGTCAAACTACATATTATTTAACATAAATTAGGCTTACAGGAGTAGCTGAAAAAAAACTGCAATAATGATCTGCACAATGAAGTTCAGTACTGCTATGAAATGACAAATTTGCCAGTTCCACACAATTCAAAATAGCATACTGGCAGAAAAGGTACTGGAAGAAATGTAAACTGCTACAGGAGTGGATGAACTGACTACCATCACAGAAAACTAAAACACACTGCAGTCAACAATATAAAGAACTTTTTTTTCAGATGGTTGATGTACCCATAAAGGAAAAGGAGAGGCATCACTTAGTAGTAACAGGACTATCTCAAAAGTGTTGTCATCTGAAAATGTCTGGAGGGCTCACTTAGTTTCCAGAATTACCACTCATTCAGATCAATGTTAAAAAGAAACACAGACTCTGGTGTCACATAAAGACCACATGACCCCTCTAGCCTGCTTATTTTCCTACTTGAAAAAAATGAGATCCATTTGTCCAGTATCGCCATCTGTCTCCTGTAACAACCTCCTATACTCCCAGTGCAGACTGTACTCCTTAGGTGGGTGCCATTCTATAGATAAATTGAAATCCTAGCTGCCTAATTTGGTAGCTACCCAGGTAGATGTAAAAATCCCATGGCACTCACTGAAAAGAATAAGGAAATGTACCTGGTGTCCAGGGCAAATTACCCCTACTTAAGAATTTCGCACAAGGTCTAAGCATTTGTCTGCCTGGAGTAAGGAGGTTAGCAGACCACCATATACTGCAAGGGACAGGCTGTATCTCTTGTCTCATGGCTTTCACTTACTGGTTAAATCATTTGCTGCTCCACTGTCTTCCTTAAGCACAACCCATTTAGCAAATTTAAAAAAGAAGTTTGAACGAGAAAAAGTCTGTGCTTGAAGCATTCCTCTACATACCCGAGTAGATAGAGACATTTTGTTCCAGTACAAAAACAGCCTTTCCCCCTTGTCAGAATTCAATGCCTACCATGAACTCTGGAGTCCAAGGGAGCAAGGAGGGCATACTCATATTTGCTGTGAACCCTAATGTTGTACAACAAATTATGCATGATACCACACCAGACTTGTAAAGGTCCTAGTAACATTCAATAAATTTGTTGTATTGCTGTAACCCAAACTCCCCTTCCAAGTCACCCTCTAAATAGGCTGACTAAAGTAGATCAAAAAAGCTCCCTATCTAAGCAAATATGCTTATGAGTGTATTTCACTATCTCACAATAAATGTTTAAACATTCCTCAATTTTACCCAAGCAAATTCCTTTGATCAAAGATTCCATCTCCCCTTAAGGGTAATAGTGATATCGGCCTTGAATTTCTCAATTTCCTCCACAACCCCTATCTCCTTAGTAAAATTACACCACCTAGCAGTAGCTTTTTCCCTTGAAAATTACTCTGATCCCACCCACTCCCCAAATAAAAAGAAACTCCCACAGAAATTTATTATTAGTGCCAAACTAACCTTTACCTGTTTATACACCTTCTTGACAAGTAAATGGTGCAGTTCTGTAAACAAAACAGTTCCTGATGCTACTGCATACTCTTCTGAATTCTAAACCTTTATGGAGAGATGCATCAAGGATTCTGTTCTCCTCTGCTTTACAAATAATGGCAGATTCAGAAATCAGTCCATATAGTAGAACTCTAAAAAGACAAATTTTACAACAAAAGTAAAACATGCATGCTATTTGTAACAACATAACGCTCCCGATAAAAAGGGCTTGGAAAACTAATAACCTGAACCCTCAAGGCACACCATCAAGGACGGCAAGGCCAGGTATAAACTCCATATTGCTGCCAGCTCATTACTCCCACTATCAACCATCTCTTTCCTCACAAAATTACATTTGACTGTTATACCTGTACTATCCAAAACCAAAAGCACCAGCTCCACAGGTCCTACTGCTTGCTACTACGTATCCAGTACCACTTAGCCAACTCCCTTGTTAACCTCTTCAGTTTTAGTTTCTCCACACATTATTTCTCAGAAATGTGGAGAATGAAGATAGTACTTCAAATACACAAAGGCAGCCCCACAACAGACACCAGACACTACAGTCCCATTAGCCTTACAGCTATTGTCTGTAAACGCATAGAGTGTATAACTGTCAAGTGATAAACTATGACACGGGTGACTTACAAACAATGGACCCAAACCAATCTAGATTTGTAAAAGGTAGGTCAATGCCCAGAAAACACAGTACATTTCAAGAAAGGGTCACTGAAGCCCTGGATGAGGGCCTGGCAGTCTATACTGCTTACCTTGACCTTTACAAGCCTTTGCCTTAATCTCACATAATGGTATCATAGACAGACTCTCTCAACTTAACACATATGACATCTGTAGGATAACAGGTTCTCTGACAGACCCCGCACACTGCTAAGTTAAGTAACTCCTGTAGTCACAGCACTGTCACTTATGGGTTCCACAGGGGTATGTTTGGGGGTCCCTGCTGTTTGGCTTCAACTTCTCAAAACTGACAGCAAATGCCAAGGGACTAAGACTAAACGTCTGCCAATGAATGCAAATTGGGTGCATCTGTCAAATCCCCCTTGGACACGCAGATATTCCACCAGGGCCTAGATCACTGCCTAGTATGTAAATCACAGGCTCAACTTAAATGACAAAAAAGCTATGGTTTCCATCCACTGAATCACCCTACAGCAAATGACACTTCATTCATTTTTCAATATTGAGAAGTATAACCTGAAAAACCATAGATGCTGCGGTGGTACAGCAGTAGTGTTGTTGCCTCACAGCAAGAGGTTCTCCTGTTTGATTCACGGCTGGAGTGCCTTGTGTGTGGAATCGTCATGTCCTCCCCGCGGTAGAGTGGCCTACAAAAGACATGCGTGAATAGGCGTGCCTTCGCTGAAGGTTGGGCATCGGGCTGGCAACTCGGCACCATAAAAAATCTACTGCCAATCACTAGTGGATCGGAGTTCCGCTGTGGCGACCCTCAACCGGGAAAAGCCAAAAAGACAAACAACAACAACATAACCTGAAAAACCATAAAAGAGAAAAAACACACTTTTGCAGGAGAAAAGTCCTCCTCAGGTGAGTCCCCACTTCCTTCTAACTTACATATACCAACTCCACATTTGTGTCACACATGTCGCATGGAAAGTGAAAAAAAACAACAATATGGTCCACTACTGGCTTGCTCCACACAAGCTGATGTGGCTTTAAAATAAATAAAAAGTGCAATCATGCAAAGTTGAATAAAAGCCAGCTGATATAAGTAACTTCATTTGTGAAGCTGTGCAGCATATTTACCTTTGGAAAGACATCACCCCTCCTCTCACCTGGTTTCGCTACACCTCTCTCAAAATAAACACAATTATCCAGTACTTGTGTACTTAAAATGTTTCTTTCAATGATCTTGTTCTGGTTGAGGTAAGGTCATGCAGTTATTTCTAAAGGCACCATGTAGTCTTAGTCGCCCTATACTCTTCCCTTATTTAACAGATTTTGAATACAATGTTCCTTTTGGAATGTACGTCACAAAGTCCCCTGACCAACTGGAAAGACTCTAGATGTTTCTTCTCAAGACTATTTCTGGACTATACAATCAAAGCTAACAAAAAGATTAAAAGCTCTATTCCTCTCCTTTTCTCATACAGATTCCCGACAGCGATCTCAGATTAGCCATTCAGTCACTGAAAGTCCCTACCATTTTCAACCTGTTCTACTTTTGTAGAACTAATGCTCTGTTTTAACACTCAAACCAAAGACCTCAACCTCCAACACAAAATCAAAAATGCCTACTGCCATGACATATTCATAACAAAGTACATTCCCTGCCTTGGAATAAACTTCCTCTACATATCACCACTTTCAAAATCAGACTTGACTACTGGACAAAAGTCTGTAAATTAATGCAGGAGGCACGGGAAAATCTTCTTAGTAGGGGTAACTAATATACTATCAATGCCAAGGGATACCGCAGATATGTTTCTTGATGACCCTTCAGGTAGAACTTCAGTATGAACCTATGAACCCAAGAAATGTGTGTGCGCTCTTCACAAGAAACAAGACTGTTAGCAAGTGCAGAAATATGTTGCGTTTACATGTTTTCTGAGGGACCACCCATTGTGCCTTGCCTTTATTTTTAAACAAATGGGACAATTCTCATTCACTAGAAGAAATCGTTTATCTTTGTGCTAACACCACACAAAAGCTACAGACAGATGAGAGAACTAAACCATGAGGTTGCAGAAAAATAACCTTGTGAAACACCTTGTCAGACAGAAATAAAACAGGCAAATCTGTGGTGACTCTTCCAGCCAACATCAGGTAAGAAGCCATCTGAACACCTGGAATGAGGTCACACAAAGAAGAGCTGAGAGAAAAACTAATCTACCACTGCCAAGTGACATTTAATCAACAGTGCTGATCAGTAATTTCAAAAGTAAAATTAAGAGCTGCTGTACACCCATCTTATACACAACACCTGCTACTCACTGATATTGCATTCAATAAATAAAACAAAGCTAATTTGTACTACTCAAGCAGATCTAATAAAATACATGTCCCATTCCGTCCCTGTAGTATGCTACAGTCTGTTTTCTGGAAAATACACATTACTGCTCATGAAGTCTTATGCAAACCGATGACAATTTGCTGGGTGATGTTTTTCATAGACGGTAAAAAAAAAAAACTGCTGACTTAAATTTACTAAATGCATCAGACTACCAACTCAGAGAGACACACGGACTTGTTTTTAATCTTCTGAATCTATTTTAGAATTTAATTACTTTTAATTAACACACAGAATGAAAACCAAAGAGTATTTAAAAAGTCTCCACCAGTATGAAGGCATTGTGTGTGTTGCATTACTTAATGACACAGTTGAATAATGATACAAAAGTGAACTTCTTAACAGAGCTCTAAAGCACGTTCAGTTGTCCTCAGTCTCTCTAAACATCTTGTCATTTACGACACCATTACCTCAAAGGGGATTCGCTTATTCTGTCCCATCTCACTAAAAGCATGTGCCAAAAGGAAAACATCATCCACACCAACACCAAGGGCAAGAAAAGGCAAAACCTACAAAAATAAGCAATGCAGAAAGTTAGGAATACTTAAGGTAAAATCAATCAATTACTAAATAAAAAGAATAAAGGAAAGTATCCACAACTGCTACAGATGGTATATAGCTTAAAAATCAATGTTATGCAAGTCATTGACATAATGATGGAATGTTGTGTAAAGGCATACCTACATTAAAATGAAGTGACATAAGTGAAAAATCTAAAATTCCTTGCAATCAACAGACACAGATGGGTGATACTCCTTAAGATCTAAGTTAGTACCATCATAATGTACTCAAGAATACAAAACCAGCAGGAGGAGACACCAGCATCTAAACTGCATCAACAAAGTTCCGACTGCACTCTCTGAAATGCTAGAGATGTTATAATTTATCAGAACACACTGTTTCTCATGCATGTATTTGTTTCCAAGATTCACAACAGACACTGGCAGTCTTGATAGAAACCCTGCTTCAAAGAAATGAAACCACATACTTGTTCCTTGTTAACAGGTTTTTGGATTAATGACATCATAATTCTCACCATGGATGTCTATATTACATCGAAAAGACCGGCGTTCGAATGGCTTAAAAATCGAAAGTGCCATACTTCGAACTTGCTTTTGTGGGAGGCTGCGCCCGCCACACCTACTGCTAATTACATACACCAACTCTAAGATCGCACTACAATGAGGAAAGGGCAAACTTTCCGATCTTCACTGTACTACGATCTCATAAAAAACACATCGATGAACAGCATTTCCGATATTAAAGCCATTCGATCTTCAGCCCCTTCAATTTCATAATAGGAACCCACTATTACAAACAGTTATTATGTAAGCAGACCGTTTTAAATGTGTTTAAATAATTGCTGAAATACATGGATGTAAGATAAATAGCTATATAAAATATAAAACTGACAACTTTTTTTGTTATTATTAAAAGACATGCTCTTTAAAATACTGAGAATAAATAGCCACATTTAATGAAATCAGTTATTGACTACAGAAAATGTACTCAATTGTTTTGCAATGCTTAAGATAAAAATACATCAACAGTGAAGGCTAAAACACCAAAACGCATTAATTAATTCATTCCCTGATTACCCACTTAATGCAATTCTGGGTCATGGGGGAGCTGTACCTAGTCCTAGCACTCAGTGGGTGCAAGAAAAAGATACTAATGCTGGGACAGGCCACCAATCCCTCACAGACACACAGACACACACCAGTAGGGACAATCTAAAAGATTGACAATTCACTTATGACACATCAGTGGGATGTGGAAGGAAATGGACCACCTGGCAAAAACCCACATAAACCCAGAAAGGACATGCAGACTCTGCACAGAACGCATCTCAGACAGAAATAAACTACAGAACAAGTACTGTAAGGTGCTGTGCTGCTCTTTAGAAAGGCATACTGGCCTAAAAAAATATACAACACAGTAAGGCAAATTAATTCTCCCTCTCTCTCACTTAACTGTACTCCTTCCAGCAAATGGATTAGATGCACCAGTGCTATGTATGGGATATAAAGAAGTATTTTCCACTCTTCCACTTGGTTTGTAGGAATTGCCAATATCTCACACTTTCTAAAATAAATGGAAGACTTACTATTCCACTGTACAGGACAGACTGCAACATGCTCATGCTTCCATCTTGGCTGTTTGGATTCCTCTTATCCTATACTATCCAATACAAACAGGCTCTTCACCTACTAATGATGCAGGAGACTTCTAACCACCACCATTCTTATTAGCCTGCTACTGCAATAAATAAGATGACTTAATCAACCTGCCTTCTTACTTTTTAATTTTACATTTCTAGGCAGCTTTTTATCTTATGATGCGAATCTGCATGTAAAAACTTTATTATTACTCAAAACTTACTATTAAATTACTTCAGACAGTAGACATACATTTTGGCTATACCTGAGTTGTTGCTGCATTAAAGGAAATTCCGATTAAAGAGCACAGGCCCAATCCTGCAGCCACTGAAAGTGCAACCAGCAAGACTCCTGCCAGGCCCACAGCCCCCTGGGACTTGGCACAATCCCATCGCAGCATGGTTAAACAGGCATAGGCAAGCTACAAACAGATCAAATAAAAAAAGCAAAACATTAGAATTGATGACATTCTAAAGCTGTTACACACACACACACACACACACACACACACACACACACACACACACATGAACATTTCCTAAATTCCTTAATATGTCCTATAGAGTGAGCACATGTATAAAGTACAAAAGGGCTACAAACTGATAAATTCTAAATTTGAGGCAAAGAACACAACAAAAACAATGAGGCCTATACCACTACAGTTTAACATGCACACAAAGGCAGATTAAGAAGATTTGCCGAAAAAAAAAGCTTTTACTCCTTAAACAAATGAAAAATGTAGCCATATCCTTACCATGAGCAAGTATCCACTGGCTACTCGAATAACACTGACGTCTGAAAATGACTTAAGGATGTCATCCAGAGTAGTGGTGGTAAAAGAGAGCACTTTTTGAGTTGAATTCTTTGTTACACTTTTATGAACGACCTAATGGGAAGAAATGAGACTTAAAACACTAATTATGAAAAGGGGAGAATTCAATACAATTGGAAGCTGCTTTCAGCCCAGTTTGCTTTTAATTCTGCTTTAAACACTATGGGATTTTCTATCTTTCTTTTCACATTTGTCTTAACCATTTCAAACTCACCAATCAGAATTGCTTTCATCAAGGTCTACAGCCTTTGTCAGCAAAAGTTATGAAATATAACATATTTTCAACTCCAGGACAGTTCATGATCACTGTTAAGCTCCCAGATACAGTTAGGTAAATGAAAGCCTACATTGTCAAGAAAGATGACTTGTTTCAGGGCTACATTTCTACATTATGGCAAGTACCATGAAAAGTCCAAGACAAAAACAGACACGGTCAGGAGACTAAAGTACAAGTACCTGTGTGCATGCAGCACAACATGAAAAAAGCAAGCCTGTGCCTTTCCACACATCATTAGAAATGCATTAATTAACGATCAAACTATATCCGACAATCCACTCTGCTTAAGGCAAGCATTACATTCATCATTTCCCAAGTCTCACCAAGAACAAAAACGCTACCATAAAGAAAGTCACTACTGATAATTGCACTAATCAACTAACAGTTTACCCACTTTAGAAAGCATGGAACTGTGTGCATCTAGCATTTAGTATGTAAACCTTACAAACTCAGTGTTCAAGCAAAACACACAGGACGTAACAACATTTTTAGGACAGTACACAGATATATACACAATCAGCTATACACACAATCGCAGACATAACGCTCTTTAAAAGGAAAGAGCACACATCGATTCCTTGATCAATTTTAATCTCTTAATCCAGTTAGAATGCTAATCCAAAAATATAGCTACTTCAGGCACAGCCCAGGGATAATGAACAATGGTCCAAACACTACACTAGGTAGTTCACAGTGAGTAAAATGAGTCTGGATAAATACAAGAATACAGAATAACAGATCAAAATCCTGCTCAAGTAAAAGCTCATAAAAAAAATATTTAATAAACACAAACTTTCACACATACAAACACTTCTTTAGGTCTTTAAACAAAATGCCTGAGGAAGCACTTGTGTGTGAAAGCTTGTGTTTATTAAACACGAGGGGAACACTACTATAGTGATGTATTGGTGGTAAAGGTGAGGTAGTTTCACATACTGGAAGACTAAAAGATGTGTAGGTTTATAAGTTTATAGGCAAGTAGTAGGTTAGCTGAGTTATAGGCAAGTACTAGGCTAGTTGTCCTTGTGAGCAACTTTAAGTTTAGCTAATTTCCCTTCCAAAGGTGAGAATCAAACCCTCTACCTTCTGTCTGTGAGGCAAACACTAACAATTACGCCAACCTCCAACCCACTACATGAAATCACATAGGGAGCCATTTTAGGTCAGATGTGTTATGTGATGGCTCTTTGCTAGAAATATTTGCAGGAAGCATCTTTCAATGTGAATAAACATGGACCTGAACTTAGGGTAGTAGTTAAGCTTAAGGTTTTCTAAAAAGGTATTAACCAGGTTTGTGGGATAATAACAGAAAAGTTGTAGTCCATGCAGTTCAATCTGGTACTAGGGGGTTGAACGGAGGGACTGGAGGGGACAAAAGACTATAAACTATAGTTAGAGGTAATATGCTTAAGCTGACTAACAAAGAATGAGGAGGAGGTCAGTGATTAATTTTGCATGACACCTCAGCAATAACTTTGATGGACTGCAAGCCATTTAGCTTCTTTAGTACTAGGAAGAGGTGCTCCATTTTTTGAAGATACTGAAATAAATCTACATCTATTACTGGATATGGTCTGCAGTAATAACATACTCTTTTTGAGGCTATAGCAATTACAGGCAGCCCAAACTCTAGCTGGGCAAGAGTTCTCATTACCAACTGCCACTATGCATGCAAAGGACAACAAGTTGGAGATTTTCCTTGCCCAGAAGAGCAGTTTGAGTTTAGCTTCACTTGAAGTGATTGACTGTTTCTAGAGGTTCTTAGTTGTTGCACCGTTGGGAGTGAGACAAGTTTTGTTGTGTTCTACAAATCATGGCTTTTTTTTTTGCTTTTTAATTAGATACTGAATTAAATAAGTTATTCTTATGCCTCTCAATGCTAGAAGTAATTTACCTACTTTTTTTTCCATGCCTGGTTAACTTCCCATGGATGGCATTCAATGGGAGGGCCAAGCCGAACCACTCCTCACGTGTACAGTGAACCAACGTCAGCAAGCCACCCTGCCCTCTCTCAGACATTTGACTCCCTGGCTTTCACCTGAAAAATCTAACTGTCCAGTGTACTCTGTGCATATGCCCATCCCTCTTCCACACCCAGAAAGGGACTCCAATCCTTCCCTGCCAGAACCTCAAATACCAAAGTCGTTAACAGAACCTAGGTCACCTGCAATGCACATAGAGCTTTATCTCTCTATGCCAGTGATGCTGGCCAAGCTGTTCTAGCTCTTTTTTTTTGATTATTCTGTACAACAGGCTGTACCTGTTAATCACTATCTGCATACAAGATAACAGAAATGTGCAGGAGTTCAGCTTGACAGTTTGTTACATAACACAGAGAACAGGTAAACTGATGGACCCTTGAGGAACTCCTTTATTCAGCCTGGGCCGCAGAGGTTGAAGAAACCACTACTCTTTTATTTAGAAAGTATTTAAACCTACGGGCTCACTCCGCTCCCCATACCCTGACCAAAATTTTCACACGCCCCCACTACTCCTACTCTGCCCCCAATTCACACCCGCCCTACTACATTTATTTCAACACCAAACCCATCCCTCACTCAACCAATCATCTCCACTCTGTAACCCCTCCCCTCTCTACCTCCACCTGCCAATCACAACCACTCCAATCCCACCCAAAGTCCCTATAAACATCTATTCTACTCCATCTATACACATATACAATCTGCCCTACTAATTTTATACTGCTAATATATACACACTCCTCTACCATACCTTGTCTTCTACCTCAAAACATTCTCACCCCATCTATCTGCATTCTATTCTTACTCCCTTTCTACCACGCTACCTCCTATTCCTATAACCAACTCCACCCCTCCCCCTTCCTGTCCTACCCCCCCACTTTCAACCTCCTTCCTCATCCTACTAAAACACACTTCCACAACATATCTGCCTCTCTAGTTCAACCCAACATACTCCACTACTTCAGAATAAAACTTTTCCCCCTTCAATTAAATACTACAAACCTAAACTAATACCTTACTGTCCACAAGTATTAAAGACCAAATTAAAAATACTACTACCCTTCCTCAACTACCTCTGCTTAGCAGGAGACATACACCCAAATCCTGGACCAAATACTTCCTCTAGTCCCAATCTCCCTGTCACAAGCAATAAAACCAACCATAAATACCTCAAATTCTTCACCATCAATGCCCAAAGTCTAAGAAATAAAGTAGCCCACTTTCATGCTTGGCTAAACTACAACCTACCTGACATTGTAGCCATCTCAGAAACCTGGCTAAAACCTCATATCTGTGACTCTGAAATCCTCCTTCTGGATTCCAATCTCTCAGACATGACCGCTTAAATAGAAAAGGGGGTGGGATAGCCTTAATCTACTCTAATCTGCTCTCCATCCCTCCCTACCCCAATCCCATCCCTCCAGTCAACAATGCAGAACTAGTAATAGGACTACTGAAAATAAATGACCACAAAATCATTTGTATCACTGCCCTCTACAGCCCCCCCCCCCCCGGTGATAGCACCACTACTCTTGAAGAACTTCTCCTCTGGACCTCTACCAATATTAAGCTACAGACCTTCATACTTGGGAGATGTAAATATTGACTGGAATAAAATCAACAACCCTAATCCCACCATATCCATCAATCTATTTAACTATACCCAACTAACTAACTCCATTACCAGACCCAACAAAACAAACCCCCCAGGTACCACACTAATAAAGTCTTAAACTCTGGCATTATACCTGACCCTATAGGAGACCACTTGCCAGCTTTCATCCACCGAGCTAACCACTCCTCTCCTCAGCTACACCAATATATTCACACACATAACCTCACAAATTTTAACCCCACTGCATTCACTGACTCCCTAAAACAAACTGGAACCCCCTAAAAATTCTACCACTAGACAATGCTGTAGAATATTTCAACTCAACCTTCTTAAACGTCCTCAATGCCCTAGCTCCACCAAGAACAAAAAAAAAAAAAAAAGTAAAAACCAATACCGCCCCATGGGTAACCAAAGAGACCAAAAAACGTATGCTACAAAGAGATAAATCCTGGAAAACATATCAAAACAAGCAGTTGGAAACTTTTCTTCAATATAAACAACTCCGCAACCTTGTTAAAAAAACAAATCACAGACAAATAGTCCTACTATATCAAACTCCAGTCTAACCAATCAAAAAACCCCAAACATTTCTGGAATTCCATTAATTCTTTTCTCAACCCAGCTACCAAAAACAACCTCTGCCCTGACACCAGCAAACCTGATCATGAAATAGCCTCTCTATTCAATTCCTTCTTCACCAACTCCATAGCAAAACTGACCAAGACCTTCCCTAACAACCCTTCCCCTCAACCTATCCAATCTTCCTCACCCCCTACACCACCCTCTGCCCCCAACCCTCCTCCAATATTTGAACGTAAACCCATCTCAACCTCCCACATAAAAATACTCTCTAAATTAAAACCATGCTCCAATGCCCCTGACAATATCCCATCTTCCTTCCTAAAAATAGCCGCAGATGGTATCGCTCTTTCCATTAGCATCTTGATCAATAGATCCATGCAGGAATCATATGTGCCCAAATTATGGCATGCTGCCTTTATTCTACCTCTCCATAAAGGAGGCAAAAATAACAGCATCTCTAACTATCGCCCCATAGCTATCCTCTCCCCAATCTCAAAACTTCTGGAAAAATGCATCCACCCTCAGCTTATGCCATTCCTAGCCAATCACCAACTAATCACTCCAACACAACATGGCTTCCGACCTGACTATAGTACTATCACTGCCCATCTCTCCTTCTTAGACCCAATAAATCTTGCCCGTGACTCTGGAAGAATAGTACTCTCGTCACTACCTATCTACTCCCCTCACTAATGTAGGAGGCTCCTCTACTAATAAATGTTATCTGCCTCTTTCTCCTCCAAATTGGAAGTCTGTTATAGTAAGATTTCTAAATTTGCCACCAAAGCCAAATTCTCCTCCCTCATTGTACTGCCCTTCATTTGTTAAATTGGCTTGAACTCTCCAACCATCTAGACTATCTCCAAATTACTACAGCCCACAGACTAATTTTTCAACCTACTAAGTGCCCAGCACTAACCAACATCTATCAACCTTACACACCTCAGAGAACTTTAAGATATACTCCAAAAACCTAATCACTGTCAGCAAACCCAATCGTCCTGCTGGTCAGCTTTTGCTATCTTTTTCCTTAGCTAAAAAATGGAATTCTCTTCCTTCCTCCCTAAAGACTTGTGAAAACTTTGAAACCTTTTAAAACTCATCTACATTCCTATCTTTCCTCTAACAGGAAATGCAGCTGCACTCTCCCCACCTAGCCTAATAATCTATCCACCCCTTAAACTCCTGACTAACTCTGCGTACAAGCTAAGCCAACATAAATGTACATATTGTAAATAACATAACTGTACATATTATAAATAACCCTTTCCACCTTTTTTTTCTCTCTTTTCCTTCTAAGTCTTTATTCTCCCACTCAAGTTAAGTTACAACTGCCATCCTAAATATTTAGATACTATGTAACCAAATAATTTATTCCTGTTCTCTAGCATGAAATGAAATTGTAATTGCGTTTTCTTTACTACGATTGCATCTGCAACTAAACAATGTACTGCGGAGCTTTTCTCCCCGGGCCTCCACTGAAAACGGGCTCCCTGAGCCCAGTGGACCTCCCTGGTCATAAAACTGGAAATAAATAAATAAATAAAATGTATTCCACCTTGGATAAGGGCACTGAGCAATAAATTTTGACTGAGTGGATAAAAAAGTCTTTACCAGGTCAATAAAAAGAGAACCTCATAAGGTGCCATCATCCATGTTTTGAAGGCTGTCATCAGAGAGGACATGTAACATTGTTTTACTTCCTCCTGATCAAAATTCATGTAGGTTATGACACAGTACTATATTCTTATGGGGATATTCACAAAGATGACAGAAATGTTTTCTCAAGAAGTTTACCAACAGTACACAGAATGGACAATAGCCTATACTCAATTGTTGATGCAAATTTAGAAAGTTTTGGTACAAAATTCATAATGGCTTTTAACTATGATTCTGGTAAGATTTTTTGTTAAGATATAAAGATGTTTGTTTCAGAAGGTGTTCTTTACAGGAAATAACAAAACAAGAGTATGAACCACTGACTCCTGTAGAAAGCATCGCAGGGGATCATGTCTGCTCTCTTTTCAATATCTTGAGTCTTAATTATTCAGAAGTAAAGTTATAGAAAGAAAAGTGGAGGTTTGGTCAGTGATGGGATGGGTACTTTATGTAGGACATGGTAGCAGTTGTAAAAATTAGCCTGTTCCAGAGGTTTCATGAAGTACAAGGTAGTGGATCACCAGTTAGAAGGTTAAGTTCTAGAAGTGTTACTTAGAAGGTCCACCTGACATAATTGAAATTGTACTGTTTGAATCTTCTAGGTCGCCTTTTAAAAAAGGTCTCTGAGTAGTACCAATTTTTATTTGCTTTCTTATGAGGGAAATATTTTCCATTACTTCCAAGTGGAGACTCTTATTTTGTATACAGCTTTTAATAATTTTGCAATCTAATAGTTCTGTTTTTTATGATATGGCTAACTAGGAAAGTAACTTTTCTATAAAGTTAGTAGGAGGAATCAGTGTTAGCAGTAACAATCAAAGTGCTTTTTTGACAGCTCCTTTTTCAAGACAATGATGCTCTTTTGAATGTCGAGATGAAAGGTAATTCATTTGGGAGAATTTTTTGAGGGAATATTTAGAAATAAATTAGCTAAGAGTTGGGTGTCTTTCCAGGGGGAGCTAGTACGTATCTTCCTACAAGAAAGGTGACTGGCAATCCTACATGCTTTGCAAGGGATAGTCTGCACCTCTCTTTCAAGGACTTTCACAAACTGGCCAAAGCCTTTGCTGCCCCCATCATGCCTTTTCAAATAGAGTTTATCTAATGAACATACCAACCTAACTAAAAAGTCAAATTATAAACTAGACATCAAGGTGGTCCTTCACAATGCCAGGAGGCTTGGCAATAAACTGGCAAATTTGGAGGTGCTCCTGCATCTGGAAGTAGTCCATGTTTATTTAGCTACACAGACATGGTTCAGGTGTAATAAGGGCACAGCATCCATGCCAGGGTTCTAAGTGCCTATTACACCTTCAAGCCCACTGGTAATGGTGGAGGTGTCCCCGTGTTTGTCTGGGATTTCATCCTTTCTAAAGTGACACCCCATAACCCAAACCCCACCGACTGTGAGCTCAAACGCTGGCTTACATTTCAACTGTTAGCTTTTTTACCAATCCTTTCTGATGACCCCTACAGGATTATGAAATCTTCTTGAAATTCCATGAAAATAACCCTACAACAGATGGTTCTTTAATCCTCAATGACTAACTACCCTTCCATAGACTGGAGCAAAAACTATATCCCTCCGTCTCCCATCAGTAAATCAGGACATCCCCAGTACCTGCCCCCTTCCCTTTACATCTAGGGAACAGGTCATCACTGCTCTCTCAAAGGCAAAATAATACAGCCTCTGTGGGACTCGATAACATCCCAGGCTGCATCCTACGTGAACTCAGGTAGGAACTTGCAGCACCATTAGGCACCCTATTCAACCAAACCCGGAGTACTGCTTTCATCCCAGCTGAGTGGAGGACAGCCACTGTCATCCCTTTATACAAAGGTGGAGTGTCCACCGATCTGGGAAATTATAGACCCATCAGCCTAACAAGCCTGATTTGCAAGGCCATGGAACGGATTATCTTGGCCCTGATAAACATGGACATTGGCAACCTCCAAACACTTGATCCTACACAGTTTGGCTTCATCAAGGGGAGGTCATGGCTGCTAAACTTGGTCAACTTCTTTGAGAAAGTCACCAAAGCCATGGACAAGGGGAAGATGGTACACACCACCTACCTTGACCTGGCTAAAGCCTTTGACACTATTCCCCACTTGGGCATAATAGATAAACTCTCTCAACTAAGCATCAAGCCATATGTTACCATATTGGTAGCAAACTGGCTCATTGATAGAGCCCATGTAGTCAAAATAGGGGAAGCCACCTCAAGCAGTAGGAATCTAACAAGCAGCGTACCTCAGGGTTCGGTCTTGGGGCCTCTGTTATTTGGGATATACTTTTCTGAGGTGCAGGCCAAAACCAGTGGGCTATGGCTGACCAAGTTTGCAGATGACAGCAAGCTGGGTGGTGTCAATTTTCCAAATGTGAACATCCTCCAAGAGGGTCTCACTAAGACAAATGACTGGTGCCAGAAACATGGCCTCAAGCTGAATACCAAAAAATGCATCATCCCCTTTGGGGAGGGTGACATCTCCACAAATTATCACATTAATAACGTCCTAAGCACTCAATTAGTCGTGAGGGATTTGGGCACCCAGGTTGACAGCAACCTTGACTTTTGACCACCATGTTGCTTCAGTTGTATGGAAACCCGCCTACATGGCCCACCTCATAAGTAAGGGCATCTCATCCAGGGACAAGGAGGTCATAACATCCCTGTATTCTTCCCTTATAAGGCCCATTACTGAGTACAATCCTACTTTCAGCATGTGCCTTGCAAAGCACATGCAGCAGCTGGAGAGACCACAGAGGTTCCTCACCAAGATAATCCACGGCCTCAAACATCTACCATATACAGACAGGCTAAAAGCCCTATCCCTCTACTCAGTTTCACACAAACTCCTCAGAGGTGACCTCTGTCTGGCATACAAGGCGATCACGGAGCCCACCTTGAAGGGACTGCTGCATATTCATTAAGTCAAGCTCCACTTAAAACCCACACGCCCGGCCTCAACCTGGTCTGTGACATCACCAAGACTTGTTGGAGGGACAGATGCATGTCCAAGAGACTCCCTCTCCACATCAAGCAGACTACCTCTTTACCCCCTTTTTAAGCACAACCTGGATAAATGGATTGGAAAAAGAAAATATACCCCTGGGATTCCACCCATGTCCCTGCTGAACAGGGGCATCGGGTTCTGATTTGTCTAAACATGGGCTAAACTCTTGGCTAGGCTTATAAGAGCCTCAGGAACAATAGCCTAGTAACCGCCTGTGAGTACTTGTACTTCTGATACTGGTTATATACAACACTTCTTAGTGTAGGTTAATGAAAATTCCCTGGATCAAATTATCAGAAATCCTACCAGTGTGTTAATATTATGGACTCAGCCTCATCATAATCGCTGCCTTGGGTTTGCCCCTTTAGCTAATTTGCATAACAAACAGGCAACTTTTACTCTGAAAGCATTCATCCTGCTGATAACCACCACCACAATCTTTAGAGACTTCAAAAAACAAAGTGCAAACCTTTTACAATTCTACAACAAATCTCAATTTAACCATGCTAACGCCACTGTGGATTCAGGATATGCAGCCACCTATGACAATGTTCTTTATGCTCGTTTTGACAAATGCATTGATAAAGCAGTCTCCAACATCAAATTCAACTACAAACCACCCTGGTAGTCAGTAGACATTAACAAATGATGCATTATAAGGAAGAAACTGCTTAGATTACCATGTACAGTTAGGAACTCTCATCACAAAGAGAATATAAAATGCTTCAACAAGAAACTGAAGGCAGTTATTAAGACCAGCAAAACATCCCACGGAATGTAGGATAACTTCTGAAGCCAAGGATAATTATAAGCCCTTCTTTAACTATGTTAGAAAAGTAAGGAATAATTTTTTATCTCTGAGCCAGCTCCAGAAAAATCTCAAAGGATCATATTCTTAAAGCATTCTCTAAGACCAAAAACACCTCTTCACTGGGTCCTGACAATATACCGGTTTGTGTAATAAACAGTGTCAAGCAAGCTCCTTCTGATCCCATCCTTAAGTTGTTCCGGAGTCATGGAGCACTGTGGTGATAATACCTCTCTATAAAGGAGGCCGCCACCACTATCTGCGGAAACTACAAACCCATTAGCCTAGGACTCTAAAAAAATTTGATAAGGTTTGACCCACAGAAATTTGGAGTTATTAAATCTTGTGTGCTTCTTTGAAAAGGCCATGCAGGCAGTGGACATTACTGTTCATGCTGCCTACTTAAGTTGAATGTCTTTGCCAGAAACATCACACAAAGAGCACTAAACAAAAAGAAAAGTGCCACTAAGCACCCAAGGTGCCAACTGTGAAAATAAATCAAACAGGAACACTCCAGAGGCCTACTTGATTTGCTGTCACACAGAGATTGTTAATAAGTTAATGGCCCTAAACAATTATTCCTATGAGGTAAGATGGGCAACAACCTTGTTCAAAGACAGAACAAACATTGTCAGAGTCTGTGATGCCACCAAAGTAAGGGAAAAAGGAGGCCAGTGGTGCTTCCTAGGATTCTGTACTAGGTCTCAGACTCCTTTTCGATATATATTTGTCTGAAACACTAACAAGAATCCCTGGATGATTAAGTTCAATGCTGACTAAGTTGGGCACAGTAGTAAATCAACCAATGATCCTATAACCTTTGATGACGCCAACACTTGTTAAACCCCTTGAGGGAGCCAACACTTGTTAACTTCTGGTGCACAGAAAAAGGTCCCAGCCTAACACTAAGAAATGCAGTACCACCTCCTTTGGAAAAAAAACATTCCTACTACTTACTGCATCAACAACACTCCACTCTCTAGCAAGTCTGAGATCAGGGACTTGAGCACCTAATTAGATAACTCCAGCTCCTTCAAATCACCATGCGGCTATTGTAGTCAGAAATCCTTTCAATATCTCAAAACTAATCACAAAAGACTTCTCATCTAAAACTAATGAAGTCACTGTTCCCTTGTACTCTGCCCAATTATAGAATATAATGCACATTTTGGCATGTAACTCACATATCAAAAAACTTGAAAAAAATGCTGAGGTTCCTAACAAACAGAATTTCGGGACTCAAAAATCTCAGTTGTCAGAAAAGACTGGAATCAATATCCCCGATTCAATGTTGTATAGGCTCTTGAAAGGAACCCTGCGCTTTACCTTCTGTGCTCTCAAGGAACCTGCTAGCAGTGACCTCCTCTCTCCTCGCTACATCAAATAGTGCAGCCAACATTAAAACAAGAGACCTCAACTTGGATCAGATAAACAAAACTAAAGGGAAGAGAGAAGCTCATTACCCAGCACATCCCTTTTTTCTGGAACAGTCTCCCCTTGCATGTCAAGCAATGTGACACCATGTCAGCCTTTAAACAAATCTTGGAAAAAAATGGATAGGAGCCATTAAAAAAAAACTTGCATTTCCTTTGACTATTGCGATAGACAGAACTGAAATGGAAGTTATGTTATTAGGGAAATTAGTGATAAGTTTAATAAGGGATATATATATATATATATATATATATATATATATATATATATATATATATATATATACACACGCACACACACACACATATATATATATATATATATATATATATACCTATATATATATATATATATATATATATATAAAACTGGAAATAAATAAATAAATAAATGTATTCCACCTTGGATAAGGGCACTGAGCAATAAATTTTGACTGAGTGGATAAAAAGTCTTTACCAGGTCAATAAAGAGAACCTCATAAGGTGCCATCATCCATGTTTTGAAGGCTGTCATCAGAGAGGACATGTAACATTGTTTTACTTCCTCCTGATCAAAATTCATGTAGGTTATGACACAGTACTATATTCTTATGGGGATATTCACAAAGATGACAGAAATGTTTTCTCAAGAAGTTTACCAACAGTACACAGAATGGACAATAGCCTATACTCAATTGTTGATGCAAATTTAGAAAGTTTTGGTACAAAATTCATAATGGCTTTTAACTATGATTCTGGTAAGATTTTTTGTTAAGATATAAAGATGTTTGTTTCAGAAGGTGTTCTTTACAGGAAATAACAAAACAAGAGTATGAACCACTGACTCCTGTAGAAAGCATCGCAGGGGATCATGTCTGCTCTCTTTTCAATATCTTGAGTCTTAATTATTCAGAAGTAAAGTTATAGAAAGAAAAGTGGAGGTTTGGTCAGTGATGGGATGGGTACTTTATGTAGGACATGGTAGCAGTTGTAAAAATTAGCCTGTTCCAGAGGTTTCATGAAGTACAAGGTAGTGGATCACCAGTTAGAAGGTTAAGTTCTAGAAGTGTTACTTAGAAGGTCCACCTGACATAATTGAAATTGTACTGTTTCGAATCTTCTAGGTCGCCTTTTAAAAAAGGTCTCTGAGTAGTACCAATTTTTATTTGCTTTCTTATGAGGGAAATATTTTCCATTACTTCCAAGTGGAGACTCTTATTTTGTATACAGCTTTTAATAATTTTGCAATCTAATAGTTCTGTTTTTTATGATATGGCTAACTAGGAAAGTAACTTTTCTATAAAGTTAGTAGGAGGAATCAGTGTTAGCAGTAACAATCAAAGTGCTTTTTTGACAGCTCCTTTTTCAAGACAATGATGCTCTTTTGAATGTCGAGATGAAAGGTAATTCATTTGGGAGAATTTTTTGAGGGAATATTTAGAAATAAATTAGCTAAGAGTTGGGTGTCTTAAGTTTAATATCTTCCTACAAGAAAGGACTGGCAATCCTACATGCTTAAACATATCTGCATCCTTCAAACAGATGTTGTCTCACTCGAATGGGTCATCAGGCTTCTTCAACCTTGTGGTCTGGGTACATTCATGCCCTGCTGTAGCGTTATCCATGTAATGGCTGGAAGCGCAAATAGCCATATAATTTTTGCAACTTGTCCTGCAAGGGGACATATCTTGTCTTTGTTTCAAGATTAGACCTTGGTGGGTCTCTCCCGACTGGTAGTATCCTGCCCTGTAGTCTCGGGGAAGCAGTGGTTTGTTTACTTTTATTGTGTCATTTGTATGTTTCCACCTGTCTAGCTAACAGGGGATTGATGCTACGCAGTTACACATTTGTTGATTGGGCCCCTCAAACCCCCATTGGCACGGTGGCCTGCCAACAACATATGTAATCACTTAACAACTGTAATTGCCATATCCTAGTTATATATCTGTGTATATTTACATGCCTTTTACAAGCATTGACACACACACACAGTACATATATATAGTATATATATATATATATATATATACACACACACACATAAAATGACATGTGGATGTATGGGTGGCTGCATATGTATATATCTATATGTGGGTTTTTATATATGTCTGTGTATGTATGTATACATTTGTACTACAGAGAGGGAGAGGTATATCTCTATGTAGTTATGGGTATATATACACACACATACCTTTACATATTTATCTATATATCCTGTCATGTTGCCTGTTATTGCTGGGCATTGTGTCATGTGCATACCGGCCAACCTTGTGTGCCACGTACGCTTTGTGATACATGCAACTACATCCGTTAGTGTACACAGAGTCACACATGAAACCTATTGCTAGTACCAGGTAATCATTCTTCCCATGCGGGACAGCCCGAACATTGGGTATACAACTTTCATCTATATCCAGAGTTACATAGGTGCCCTTGGCTATGTGCATGGACGATGGCGTGTGCCAGACCTAGGATACTTGGGTAGAGACAACATAAGGGATGGGTCCCGAGGGGCGAGGTGTGTGTGGAGGGGGGGCAATGTGTAGTGGTGTGGTAGCTACAGGCTGGTAACCAGGGTTGAGATGGTGGCTGCATGTGTGCAGTGGGTGGGGGGAAGCAGAAATGTGGGTAATGCATGTATAGCTCATGGATGGCCTTGGTTGGATGGGCCTGTACTGCTCAAGCCGCCTAGTGTGTGGGGGAGAGGGGGATGTGATGTCAACATGTGGAACATAACCAAGGACTAATTTAAATCCCTATTTCCATGACACATGTACATTACATTGAGCTTGGTAGTGTTTTGCAGGGTGATCGTGTTTGTCTGGGCAGGGGAGTATGCCAATTTGTATATGATGTATATTGTTTGGGGCCTGTCAAGGCCTTTCATGGTGCATGTGGACATATATGTGTCTGTTAATCTATCATTGCTATCTACAGATGTCTGGCCATATATACCTCTGTGGGTGTATATATTTGCTTACATATTTCTAACTATGTCCGTATATACTTATGGGGACATTTCTCTGCATACATATGTGTAACTTGCTGTGTGTATGTGGACGCATGGATGTTGACAGATATATGTGTAGTCATCGGCATTTGCATGTATATCTGTTCATATATTTGTATATGTATGTATATATATATATATATATATATATATATATATATATATATATATATATATATATATATATATATATATATATATATTAATAATATATATATATATATATATATATATATATATATATATATGTATGTATATGTATATGTGTGTGTGTATAGATATATATATATATATATATATATACATGTTGTATATGACTACATCTATGGATATTTTGTATCCATTTAGATAGTAATATATTTGCACACACACGTTCATCTAGCTGTAGGTCTACATTCTCTGTGCTGTTGCATGACTGGACTGGAGGATATGTTTCTGACAATGTCAACTTTATTTGTATCTGTCATAGCTTAGTGGTAATTCCTTTTGTCTATGGTGTACAGGGTCCTTGGTTTGATTTCTGCAGAGCTTTTATTTGTTGCTGGGCAGAACATGGGTTGTTGGGTACTGAGTGATTACGGCACATTAAAGTGGTTGTATGCGGGTGTGCACAGGTTTGCACAGAGCTAAGCACTGCTAACCTCTGGCTACAGTTTCTAACACTCAGTTAGCTTCTACTTTGCTTAATCTGTGTAGGTAATGCTTACCCCCGTGCAAACACATTTACACTTGCTTACTAGTGCTTATATATGCTTACTACTGCTTATTTGTGCTTACACCTGCTTACTAGTGCCTTATTAATACAGTCATCCAGTTCACATTTAATGTTATTTTGTAGGTTATACAGGAAATATATGAGAAAAAAATGTTCATATACAGATTTCATATGGAGAATGGTATGTGCTGCAGTGGGACTCGAACCGGAAATGCCTGCTTGTTAGGCAGACGCCCTGCACACTACACTATTGCTGTGCTGCGTCATTTGCATATATCTTCCTTGTTATCCTCTTCAGCCTTTTCAGCTCCTTTAACTGTAGCTAAGTGATGGGCACACCCGCACACCTACGGTTAGCTGTACTCAGATTTATAATAAATATGACGGGTTTTCTTCGGTTTATTTATACGTACTGTTGCTGTTGTACACATGGGGGACTGTTGGTGGGGATATGTGGACACCTATGAGCAGCCTCATTCATTTATTTCCACTTTCTGCTGTTCTACTTTGCAGGGGCATGTTTATTCTGAGTGCTCTGCTCTCCAACACACATCCTGCACTCGTTCACGCTCCATTTATGCCTAGGAGGTCAGGCAGCGTGCCTTCCTTAATATGCATGGCACTCTGCCATCCTGCTCCTAAGCGGTGCTTCCGTGCAGGACTAGACTAGTCCTGCACGGAAGATTAGTAAATCGGGGGGGCTAGTCTAATCTTCCTATTTCCTAGCTATATCTAAGAGCAAACAGTTCTAAAATAAACTTACATATAGAGCAAGACAGTGCTGGTGATGTTGGATATTTTGAAGACAAATGCCAAATGCCCTGAGCCTCTCTGTCCTTAAACTGATAACACAGTACTACTGACTTATTTCAGATTACATAATTTTTTCTCTAGTCCCCAGGCTAACAGAAACTCAGAGTTTAGCAGCCTTTTTGATCTTGCACCTGATCAGGAAGCTACAGCAATAAAAGACATTATACATGCAAATTCAAGCAATTAACTCTGGTCTCAAAACACTAGCAAGAATTCCTTCATCCAGACATCTTGGCTCAGAGTTATGAGATCAAACAATTATACAATGCTTGACTTATCAGCTTTCCTCCAGCAGAGTGCACTGTGGTTACATTGTTGAAGTTCAACAACCAATACAATTTTCTTATTTAAGAGAACAAGCCTGTGACTTATATTAACATTGTGTTTCCTCCTACTTTATTTTGCTTTTGCATCATCTTAAAAGTACTCAATTGTATTTATTACTGCTTGGTGTAACTCATTCTAAGCCTTTTAGTTAAAGCACTTGGGCTTCAGACCAGTTGTTTTACATTGAGAAGGTTTGTGGTCTGCACTCTAGTGGCATAACAGGTAGCTTACATCCTTCTAAGTTGGGAACTGCTGATTGAGGGCTCAGTGTCTGTTATTCTAAAAGTGTATTAATTCTGGTTTAAGTACTTGGGCTTCAGGCCAGTTATTTTACATTAAGAGGGTTCGTGGTCTGCACTCTTGTGGGAGGAGAGGCTGGACTCTGCCCTTCTGAGCTGGGAATTTCTGGTTAAAGGCTTATAGTGCCTGCATATTTGAACTGTTTCTTACTGAAATTGGTACACCTTGTTTGCTGTAGCATAGACTAGATCCAGGCCTGCTGAATCTAGCTTTATTTGTATGCTTTTTGTTTGTTTGCTTGTTATTTCCCTGAAACGCTAATTCCACCTAAAACACGGCTTTTCAGCACTTCTGTGGATCCCTAGTGATATCTGCATTGCTTACTGTACTTATTTCCTTGTTTCACTTGAAAGAAAGTTACTGTTTGTCATTTTTGCATTTAAGTTACCTGTAACACACTGCATTTAAGTTACCCGGAACTTGCTCACTGAAGCAATTATATAAGTCAGCACTAAAAAATTAAAAGCACTACACCCTCACAAACTCCCCTTGAGTACCTTGTTCCCCATTGGCCCTTTTCTTCAATTATAAAGGAATTCCCAATACTATTCTAGCATGTCCAAAGGTCAGTTGTCAATTTCCTCTCTGGTCCAGCTGGTGAATTTGGGAATCTTGAGGCAATGTTACAACTGCCTCATGTACACAGACAACCCTCTCCTCCTTCCAACAAACTCCAACACATGTGAAAGATGCAACCATATAGCCAAACTGGAGGCTAAGCTCTCTCAACTCAGTACTGGCATAACCAGTCAGGAGGAGAAGAAAACCACACTCACTACAATTCCAGTCTCACATAGACCTACCACGACAGCAAACCAAACACATAAACACACAAAAACATACTCGGAGGCTCTAAATAAAAATCTGCCTAAGCAGCAGAGACCTCCAAAGCAAACACCCAAGCAACTGCTACCCCAAAACATAACACGTGCAATACATAGCTCACAAAGCCAGTGTGCTGAACAGTCACAGCCCTTAAGGCTAAACAACACACCTGATACACTTGTAATAGGTGACTCTATCGTCAGGCACACTGACATCCCGCTCACCAGGCTGAACAAGGAGAAGGTCACGGTGAGCTGCCTGTCAGGCGCTAGGATCCGCCACATAACACAAGCACTCAGGTCACTCCAAGGCAAGTACAAATATGACTCAGTCATTGTCCATGCTGGTGTGAATGACCTGAGACGATACCTCCCTGGACTACATGAAAAGAGACATAGAGGAGCTCTCTGAGCATGTAGCCCAGGCCGATATGACCCTGACCTTGAGTAGCATCTTACCCTCACTAAGAATGATGCCACAATATGAAGACAAGATGATCAATTTCAACAATTGGCTTAAGTATTGGTGTCATTCAAAGGGATCAATGCCTGTCAGCCTGGGATGACATGCTCGACAAGCCACGATGCTTCGCTAGGGACGGCTTGCACCTGTCATCCCTGGGCTTTTGGATATTGGCAAAGGCTCTTGCTACCCCCATAGTGCCTTTTTTAGGCAAGGCTCAAAAGACAAACCCACCTCCATAGGTATCACAAGGGATAAGAAACTAAGAGTAATGCTACACAACGCCAGAAGTCTAAACCTCAAGATGCACGCACTCGAAACTCTTCTTAGCATGGAGAACATAGATATCTGTGCAGTAACAGAAACCTGGTTCAAGGCTTCCCGAGAGCACCCCAGCACTACCAGGTTATACCTCATACCATGCTTTTCGGACCCAAAACTTGGACCGAACCACAAAAGGAGGGGGAGTATCAATATTCGGCAAAGATACCCACACCTCCAGGTTGGTTACACAGCACGAAGAATCAGAGACTATCCATGTGCAACTAACAGTGGGTAAAACTGCCTTCCAGTTTATAGCCTGCTACAGACCACCCTCCCAAACCCAGAAACCCCACTCGGCCTTCCTGAGAACACTGGAAAATATGAAGGTCTCTCCAAACACCATTATATTGGGCGACTTCAACTACCCAAACATAGACTGGGAGCATTATTCTAGCTCCAACACCCTAGCCATAAGGTTCTTAGAATTTATAAACTCAAATGCTATGGAACAACTTTTTACCACTCCCACAAGAGGGGAAAACATACTGGACCTGATCATTACCAACATGGGGACTCTATGCTCCAGACCAGAAGTGTATCCCTCACTGGTAAGATCAGACCATAAATTAATCTCACTGGATATCCACATCCCGACCCCACCCCCTGCCCAGAAAACCACAGTGTAAAACTTCTCTAAAGCAAATTTCACACTCCTCAAAACCGAGGTGGAATCCTTCAAAGCCCCGGGCCTGTGGAAAATACGCCCAGACCACAGAATCCTTTATAAACGCATTCTATGAACACCTTCAGGAATGCATGGATCATCACAATCCCAAATAAAACCAAGACCCAATCCTCCAATGGCAGACGTCCTGTCTGGTGGACCCCAGCCATAAACAAACTATACAATAGAAGGAGGAAGCTACTACATGATAGAGCAAAATCCCAAAAAGGGAAGGCATCTCTGATAAGTATTAGCAAAAAACTACGGGCACTCATAAAATCGTCTAAGGCCAGCTTCGAGAGAAAAATTGCACAGGACACTAAGGATAATCACAAGGCTTTCTTTAGTTATGTTAGGAACCTTGGTGGGAATTCCCAGATATTCTCAGAATTAGTCCAAAATGACAAAAAATACACCGAACCCACAGACATTGCCAACATCCTAGCTGACAGGTTCAGCGCTAACTTCTCCCCCCCTCCCCACCAAAAGGGCAAATATCTATCCCAGCAGAGTGCTGCCCCCCTGATGTCTCAGATGCTCAGGTAAGAGCCGCCCTCTCCAAAGCAAAAAACACAGCATCAATGGGACCAGACGGTGTCCCGGACTGCGTCCTACATGAACTCCAAGAAGAGCTAAACCCAAACATAAAACTACTGTTCAATCTCAGCCTTACTACAGGATATGTACCCAAAGAGTGGTGTACAGCAACAGTGGTCACTCTCCACAAAGGTGGTGCCTCAACGGATCCTGGAAACTATAGCCCCATAAGCCTGACTAGCTTGGTCTGCAAAGCTATGGAAAGGATCATCATGGACCTCATAAATAAAGATATTGGGGACCTACAGACACTGGATCCTACCCAGTTCGGCTTTGTTAAGGGCAGATCCTGCCTCTTAAACCTGGTCAATTTCTTTGAAATAGTCACCAAGGCCATTGACAAGGGGAAGGTGGTCCACACAGCCTACCTAGACCTCGCAAAAGCCTTCGATACAATACCCCACTCGGGCATTATAGATAAGCTCACCAGCTTAAATATAAACCCCTATGTCACTAGATGGGTTGCAAACTGGCTCAAGGACAGAACCTACATGGTTAGAATTGCTGGAGCCTTGTCAGACTCCAAACCAGTTACAAGTGGCGTCCCACAAGGCTCAGTCCTGGGACCTCTCTTGTTCGATATATATTTCTCGGAGGTACAGGCCAACATGGAAGGACTGTGGCTGACCAAGTTCGCAGATGACTGCAAACTGGGTGCCATGACCGACTCTCCAGCCGACACAAGCATCCTCCAAAAGGGCCTCATAGAAACAGACAACTGGTGCCAGAGCCATGGGCTCAAGCTAAATGCCAAAAAGTGTATAGTCATCCCCTTTGGCAAAAACAAAGTGCCCACAAATTACCACATATGTGGTAATCCATTAAGTACAAAAGAAGTAATTAGGGACCTGGGGACCCAAGTTGATAGCAATCTCTCATTTGACAACCACGTGGCCAAAGTGGTAAGAAAAACATTTTATATAGCCCACCTAATCATGAAGGGATTCACATTTAGATCAGGGAGGTCATCGTGCCTCTTTACTCATCCCTCATCAGGCCCATAATTGAGTACAATGCCCTTTTGGGATGTACCTTACCAGACACCTGCTGCAACTGGAAAGACCCCAAAAGTACCTCACCAAGAGGATCAAAGGGCTCAAACAGATGCCATATGCTGCCCGGTTAAAGAAACTCCAGCTCTACTCAGTGGCATACCGCCTGCTCAGAGGCGATCTGTGCCTGACATATAAAGCCATGTCCAACCCGGAATTAATGGACATGCTGCACCTCAGAAAATCCAAATCTCATCGAGCTACCCGCTCAAGAGACTTGAACCTCAGCACTGAAATAAATAGGACATGCTGGAGGGACAGATTCATAACCCAGAGGCTCCCTTCACTCTGGAATAAAATCCCAGTCCAGGTTAGGCAGAGTCCCTCATTGACTCTCTTCAAGAGGAATCTTGATGAGTGGATGGGAGATCGTAGGTTTACCCCGGGTATCACTTCTGTGTCACTGTTAGACAGATGCACAGTATACTAACCTCGAAAAAGGGCATAGCAAAATTAACTTAAAATGGGTGGCGAAAGCCAAACACACACTGGCTAGGCTTATAAATGCCCTAGGGCAGATAGCCTAGTATGAACCTATGAGCCTATGAACCTATTAACCTATGACCGAGGCACTAGCTTTTTTTACTTACATACAGTATATAACTGTCAGTGATATTTGAGTTGTGCAAATTGATGATTCTTTCCCTGAAAATGAGTGGCCAAGTGCAAAGTTCCTATCAGTGGAAGGTCATATTAGTGTTTGCTTATGTCACAGGCCTAGCAAGCCGTATGTTGTCACTGGTTGGTGTCATCTTTTTTAGGGTTATACTGATACTGGAGTCACTGGGGACATGTGTATCCTGCATGTGTGGGAGACTCATTAGTATTGACAGAGTTTTGATGTATTACAGAGGATTGTTCAAACAGTCCTAAGCAGGCCTGAACATGTGTAGTTCATACAGATTTGCTTGCTGTTCATTACCCACAACTGTGAAAGGTAACTCATTAGCTGCTTGTTGTACAGAGTCCTCTAAAGTCTTGGGAAAGGCAAATTCTTAAAGTGTTGCTGCTCATTACCCATGATTGTGGAAGATGCCATTATCAGCTATGCTAATTAGGATATCTACCAGTTGCCATGACTGGCAGGAAGTGAATTGTGTCACTGTGTGGTAGGACATCCATCTGTGGTTGAAGCATTGTGTTTGTTTGCACTGTACTGTACATCAGACGATGATGTTGCATATCTTTTGTAATTTAACATCGTGGTTAGCATACTGCACAAGATTAAACAGCTCAGCCTACCTATAGATTTTATGTCCAATGCCTGAGAACTGCCAGCATGACTACCCTACTCACCAGTGTGCCCTTCTCTAAATCCAGGCAATTATAGACTCACTAGCCTTATATACAAAACTGAGTTCATTTATGCAGACATGGTCAACTTAACTCATCCAGACCCCAATCAGTTTGATTTTGTAAAGGGCAGGTCCTTTCTCATGAACCTAGTAAGCATCTTTGAGGTGGTTGCAGAGGCTGAGGATAAAGGTCTCTCAGTGAACATAACTTATATTGATTTGGCTAAGGCTTTTGTCACCATCTCCCATACTAGTATTGTTAAAAAGAAAATAGCAAAACTTAATATAAATCCATAAATCATCCACTGGATTGCAATTTTGGCTATCCAACGTATACTAAGTTGTGAATGTTACTGGTTTGCTGTTTGAAGCAAACATTGTAACTACTAGGGTACCACAGGGATTAGTGCTGGACCCGCTTACATTTGTCATTTATTTCACCAGCATCCAGTCCAATATCCAAGAAAGGTGTTTGGCCACATTTGCTAATGAAGTCAAGCTGACCACTGTTACTCACTCATCCACTGATACTAAACAGGTCCAGTAAGGTCTAAAGTGTACAAAAAGCTTGCTAATGACTCCATGCTGACCACTGTTATCCACTCATTCAGCGATACTAAACAACTCTAGTAAGATCCGAAGTGCACACATAGCTGGTATACTGAAAACAGTCTCTAGTTAAATGCAAAAAAATAGCATTTGACAAAAATGCTGTGTCCCATCTCATATGTTCTAAATATTACTTATTTTCAGACAGACATGGCCATAAGAGACCGTGGTACTTACATGGACAAGTTTCTCTCTCTCATCTGATCAACATATTTCCATCACAGTAAGTAAATCTTTCGGTCTGGTCCAGTTAAGGTCCAGGGGAATATATTCAAGATCCAAAGATATCATCCTGCCATTGCACTCTTCCCTTATCAAAGTCATCACTGAAAATAACGACCCCTTGTTATGTATAAAGTGATGCATGTCACTAAAGCAGAATGAACCCAAAGGGACCTTATCAAGAAATTAAAGGCTTTAAATTGTTCGGCTGTCCCAATAATTTAGTAAAGCTCTAATTATACTAACAGTGTAATACATGCTGTGCATATTTAAAGGTAACAGCTGATAACACTGGTGATCTGTGTTCCGCGTGTCAAAAGTTGGATGATTTGCTTACCATTGTTAGAAGTAAACCTAGACTTAACGATGATGATTGCACTTGTGCAATTGGCATGGCTTGGAGAACTGTTGTATCATTAATGACTGGACCGATGAACTAAATAATGTTAGGCATAGAACAAATAGAACACATTTAGGAAATGATGCATCTATTGTCTGTAAAGATCATTCAACCCCTATAAAACAAGACGATGCCCCTGACAACTTTGGAATTCTGGATGCAAGTACTCAGCAATATGAGGATCCAGTTTTTTAGAAGGAAACAAAAAAAGAAAGAAAGGAAGACGTTCATAACAATTAACAAGTAAAAAAAAAAGAAACTGACTAATGAATGTAAAGGAAAGAGAATACATAGTAAAAAGGATTCTGCTTTGTTATGTAATACACTGGTGACAGGGAATGAAGATATCTGTCTATCAGAAAACCCTCAGTCTACAGAAAAAGGCATCACCTTTCCAATGGAAAAGGTAGAAAACAGAGGCAAGAGGCAGGTGAAAAGGAAGAAATCAAAACTGAACGTGGAAGGACTGAAGAACGTTACTGTAAGAAAAAAGAAGAGAAAGACAGATGTTGACTGCATGGCTCAAGTTGTAGATTTACAGTGCCAGCTAGATGAGAATTTAATACACAATGAAAACAGTGGGATTAATAAGACTGATGGTGATGAAGATCTATCCCTCATAACAATGGATAGAGCGAAAATGACTATATTAGAAGTTGAAGATTCTTCACAGCTGGCCAGCAAAGATATTCTTGTAATTGGAGATTCAGTTATTAGAGGAACTGATACTTATATTTGCAGAGATGATAATGAACACTGAGTAGTGTTATGCTTCCCCATAGCAAAAATAGAAGATGTGAGACAAGCCTTGTAACTTCTTAATGTAAGGAAGTATGGATCTATTTTTATTCATGTTGGCACAAATGATGTCACCCACAAGGGTTTTCTTGACTGTTAGTAGGGAACTGACAGCCCTCTTAGATAGTATTGGTTGTACTGGTGTTAGGACGTATTTTTCACAAATCACCTATAGAAAGGATCGTCAGGTCACTGTGAATGAAAATATTTTTGGGGTAAATACCTACATGGAAAAAATGTCCTGTTTTATAAAATGGAAATGTGTAGAGCATCCAAGCCTTCTTTTGGGCACACATGTGTTCAGACTGGACGGTCTGCATTTGTCTAGATCAGGGAAGAGAATTTTTGCAGCAGATATTTTGAAATATTTCACAAAAACTAGACAGAATTTTTGCCATGTCAAAAATTTAACAGCCTACAGATAGCAACATTTGATGCATCTCTGATGGTTGTTAATGCTAGGAGCATTAATAATAAAGTTGTTTTAACTGGAAAATTTCCTACGTTCCCACAAGATTGATGTTGTTATTGTTTGTGAAACATGGTTAAAGAACAATGACTGGAAACCAGTTCTGTCAGGGTATACAGGTTTTGAACTGTAACAGGCACACTAATAAAAAATCAGGTGCAGCCTGCAGGTGTTATGATAGGGATTAAAGATAGCTATGCATACCTCTCAACTGTACAGATTTTTCCAGAATGTCCAGATTATGGCCTCATATTTTTGGTCTGTTTTTCATAAAATTGTGGTTTTCAGGCAAATTAGTGGTAAATCAGTAAAGACTGAAGTTAGAAAATAATGACAGACATTTGAGTTTTAAACTTCACATCATTCAGAAAATTAATACTAATGCAAAGCAGTCCAAAAGAGTTGAATGATGAGATGACACCAGGCTCTCAGCATAAAACGAACAATCTTTTATTTTAAAACAACAAAAGTGCATTCACAGCTCCTGCTGCTTCTTCAAATGTCAGTGTAGGAATGCAGTCACACACACACACACACACACACACACACACACACACACACACACACACACACACACACACACACACACACACACACACACACACAGCAATTTATACAGAAATTCAACTAGCAACTCAACCAATCAAGCAATTAAGTATTAAAAGGATACAAACGATAAATGTACTAAAACTTAAAAATAAGAGATGAACTTAAAATCAACCAATGCACACAAGTATATGTAAAGCTCATCTAAAAAGTGAGCTTGTCTGTAACAAAGGTTTAAGGGGAACTTTATCATTTAGTCCTGAACCATAATCAATCAGCCCTTAACCTAGCTACCCACTTGCTCTCTAAGATTTCAGTAGCATTCCTAACATCACCCAACCTCTTAATAGCTGCTACCTGTGCTATAACTTGAAACTTAAAACAATGTGCGTGTGAAGTGAGCTTCACATGTTTAGAAAGAGCACTGCACTCAGGACCATTATTTATGTCTTAAGTGTTCTACTATATGTTCCTTCAACTGTCTATCAGTCTTGCCTACATAAAACTTTGTGCAGGCAGTGCAGCACGCTAAATAAACCACATAAGAAGAAGTGCAAGTAGCTTGAACATCAAACACATACTGTTTACCCTGATCTGCATATATAAACATACCAGTGGTGTCAATTTAACTGCAGCACCTACAAGTATGATATGGTCTAGTTCATGTATAAGTGGAACCCATTTTGTTCCTAGTAGTTTTACCATCAATAAACTGTTTTGGATAACAAAGCATCTGTTTTAAAAATTATTTCTTCTTAAAGATAAAGTTAGGTTACCTACTATCTTTTTAAGATCATTATCCGTTGCTATAATGGGCCTATGTTTCCTTATAATATCCAAGCCATACCCTGCAGTGTAAGAATAAGTCACTGGTACCCTGCATTTACTATCACTCAGTCTCCTGGGGTGACTCGAAGGTGGATTTGAAGAAAAGAAGGGCCTGCCTCTACCTTCTCTAACATTAGAAACTTTATTCAATACTTGTTGTGCTTTACTCCTCTTATAGTCCCTATCCACAAACCTATTCTCCAGATCTTTCATTTCAGCCATAAAATTGCCATCACTGACATTCACACCTGTAACATGATGTGCTATAACAATATAATAACAGCTATAAATGAAAAATTGTGCTGTGATGTAATTTATATAGATTTAACTTCAGCATTTGACAAGGTCATACACAAGACACTGATCAGTAGATTAGTATAACTAGGTATTGATGTACTATTGATAAGATGGATAGCTGCATGGCTTAGAAATAGGACATGGCAAGTATTATACAGGAACTGGACAGGTGAAATCCTTGGTTACAGTCAGGGTATCCCACAGGGCTTTGTCCTTGGCCCTTAATTGCTTAGATTGCATCTTTCAGACCTAACATTTTCATCTGAGGTGTCTACAGTCTATATGCAGAGGACCTGAAACTGGGAAAGCTGATTAAATGAACCTCAGATAAGGCATGTCTGCAAAATAATTTGTCTAAATTGACCATTTGGGCACAGGAGAATAATATGCTAATAAATACATCAAAAAATATAAATATGAGATTTGGTAGGCATAAATTGAAAGGTGAATATTTAATACAGCACACAGTGATTGAAACTGTAGACTCATGTAAGGACCTGGGTATGTGGGTAGATTCAGCTAGAAGTTTTTCTAATCATATCAACCAATTGGTTAATGATAATTTAGAATTATAGGTTGTATAAAAAGATTTATAAATTCTAGGAAATCAGAAATAATGAAGTCATTGTTTGTTAGTTACATTAGACCCAAACTTGAGTATGGAATAACAATATGGAAACCCTATAAGAAAACAAGCATGAATAAACTGGAAAGAGTACAGCGGGAATATACCAAAGGCATCCATGGATATGAAAATTTAAGTTATTATGAAAAACTAAAATACTGAACATGTACAGTGTCTCTTACAGATATCTAAGAGGAGACCTTATTCAGGTATATAGGGCATTTAGTGACAGCTACCTCTGGGAATATTTGGGGTTTTCAAAACATAGTAGGGAATCTTCATATAACCTATGTAGAAGATTCTATAGGAATGAGAATTATACTAATTGGTTCTCTGACGGAGTAGCTGATGCATGGAACAGACTACCAAATTACATTAAAGCAAGTACTAGTTTAGATATTTTTAAGAACAGCCTGGATACTTATTATGGGAACAACTGTTTTGGTATATTGGCAAGCTAGAAGGGCATTAATGCCCATGCTTGAAATATTTATATGTATGTATGTATGAGCTACTGTTGAGGTGACCTGTGCCAAACATTTTGAGCCTTTTTGCAGACTCATTACTTTACAAACACCAGGATGAGGAACCTAAATCTAGACCAACAACCAAACATGAGTCTATGGAGAGAGTGATGCATTCATAACCCATTATATTTGGCTACCTTTACAGCAAGCCCTTATGACTGGATGGGTAGACACACAGATTTACAGCAGGATTTTTATGTCCATCGCTGCTCGATTTTGGAGGTAAACATGTAAATGTCAGCTTATGTTGATTGTGACTACTTGCATAGTATTGTTCCTATAAGAGTAGTACAGTTCTCAGGTGCAGTTCCTGTGCTATGGTGCAGTTCCTCAAGTACAGTTACTCGGATAGTGGTTCATTTCCTCAGGTAAAGTATGGTAAGTGACACATCAGCACTTCTTGTTCATCAAGAACTAGGCTGTATTTTATAAATTCTGACACCTATTCTACAGTGTAGTATGTTAGTCATACAGTTGGGAATTGTACACTGTAATGGGGAAACCCCTTTGTATTCATGGCTGTCTGCAGTATGCAATTTTGTGAGTTCTTGTTCACATCTGCTCAATCCACTTCATGAATTGTGTAGAGTTGTGTTATGTGCCCTGAACTGGGCAGCAAGCCTACACAATTATAGGCCATGTTTATGAAACAAGCTCTTGTTTTTAGCTCAAAAAAGTCGGATTAATGGGGCTTAAAGGAATTTTGTTACAAACAAAATAAGTTGTATATAAAAAGTGTCATTTTAATACACTTTGAGCTAGAGTTTTAATGATTTTAACAAAGTTGTTTTTATTTGACATAGCCCATTAAACAGACTGCATTGATGGCATTGAGATGAAAGCTACTGATTTCTGTTTTAGGGATAAAGCAGTCTTGGAGAAAAAATTCTTAACAGATGAGGAAAGACAAAATATGACCCAAAGTAATGAATAAACCATTGAAAGAATCAAAGACATAGCTGGAGTAATAGTTTAGGAGAATGATGTGCAGGCAGTGAATGTACAGCACATATTTATATTGTCATGTGAAAATGTGTCACACCTGGACAGCAGCATCTCCTAGCAGATAAGTGCATATTACAGGTGCACTTCAATTACCTTCCTAAACATGCAATCACATCAAGAAACAGAGTTCAGCAATTCATGTGACAGACAAAAGACACTCATTGCATTGTATGGAATAATCAAGAAACAATCAGCTGATTAAGCAAGGTCTGCAGAATATGCAGAAAGCAACAAAACTGGTACAGCAGGTGGACCAAGTAAACCTTATCTCTTATCAAAGCCTATGGGCCGGATTCACGATGGCTTGCACGGAGTCTAAGAGTAGAGTAAGACTCCATGCAGCCATCATGTCGGACGAGCGATCCAGGAACAGCCTGCAGGGGCGTGCAAGAGAGCTCCTAAAATGGCTCTTACATGGACAGGGCTCAGATATGCGAATTACCTCAATTGCAGCCGAAAGGCATGCAAATGAGGTAGATTTGCGATTCAGGAAACCCGAACCTGTCCGAGTAAGAGCAGTGTTATTTGCAGAAATGTACTCAGTTGACAACTGAGTACCGTTCTGCAAATAGCAAAACGGAGCCATGACAGCTCCAAATAAAGGTTGCATCCAGTAGAGGAAGCATGCCAATGGCCAAATATATGGCCATTGGCAATGTTTCCCGATGCAATTTATAAAAAAAATAATTAATTTTTTTTTTCTCCGATTTCCGATGTTTAAGCATAGTGCAGCGCCACGCAAATGCGCTGCACTCTAAAAACCAGAAAACTAATAATTAAAACCCACAAATGTGGAATTTCTTTAAATTGTGAATGTACAATGCAAGGGAATGACAGGCTGAAGACAACATGGCTACCGAGTAGAGGTTGCTAAGGGGGAACACAGTCTAAGAGATATAACCATGCATTAGTAGGCAATCCTATGCAAATGAGGGTAAGGATAGTGAATCCCAAGTCTACATAGCAAATGAGCACAGTCAGTGGAGTGTAAGACTAGGATAAGGGGAGTAACAGAGTAGGATATAGGTAACATCACGAGGGGGGTATGTATGAAAGAATGCAAGTTCATTGGAGCAGAGTGGCATGTGTTAGCTGTCAGTTGCACATCACTAGAAGAGGTGTGTCACCAGGTATCCAAGCTAAAGTCAAGAAATAGAAGGTGTATGCCGTGGATATCACCAAAGTTTCTTGTAAAAGTGCTTGCAACGTGTATGTATGTGTGTGCGCGCCTGTATATCCGAGTAAGACTGTGTGTGCATGTTTAAGCAGGAGTAAGCATGTGTAAGGATGTTGAAAGCTGTGTAAGCGCATTTGCGCTTGTGTGCACGCATTTAAGCAGGAATTAGCAAGTGTTAGGCAGTGTAAGCCTGTGTGCGCGCGTTTAAGTAGGAATTAGCTAGTGTTAGTGCATCTAAGCCTGTGCGTGCGCTTGTCAGCGGGTGTGAGCATGTCTTCGCTGGTGTGCGCGGCGCTGCCCCCTGAGAAAATAGAAAGGGAAAAGGAAGCACAACAAAGAGTAAGAAGTTAACTAGGGAGAATCAGCATAGCTAGCAGGTGGAATTAATCAGAATGAGGCAATTACACAGGCAGTAAACCAGCCCAGCCCATCCCAGCACTTAAAACTCTGCAAACAACTTTTCACCATGTATTCCTCAGAGACACTGCAGCACTGCAGTAAGCTAAGAGAAGTGAATACTGAAAAGGCTTAACTGAGACAGAGAAATGTTAGGGGCTGCCATTGCTGTCATAAGGCGACATATGCAACATGCTGAGGGTGGTGACAATGTGAATGCTGCTGACCAACCCCCAGTGAAGAGACAGAGAAGAGTGTACAGGCCCAGGGTAACCTACCAGGGACTACATGAGCTGGAGATAGTGGAGCACTATAGAGTGGACAGAGACCTCATGCAGCAAATTGTTGACCTGTGCAGGCCACGCCTCACACACAGAACCAACAGAGGGGAACCCATTCCAGTGGAAACCAAGGTATGTGTTGGCCTACGAATACTAGCAACAGATACCTTCCAGAGACCAGCTGGTGATATGATGGGGATATCACAGGCATCAGCATCCAGGGTACTGCACCAGTTCCTGGATGCCATGTCAGCACATGTCGGTGATCATGTATATTTCCCCAATTCCCGTGAGGTATTGGCCAACAATATGCGTCTCTTCCAGCAAATAGCAGAATACCCTGAGGTAGTGGGTGCAATAGACTGCATGCACATACGCATCAAAGCACCAGCTGGTGAGCTGGGTAGGGCCTATATTAACCGCAAGGGCTTCCCCTCCATCAACTGCCAGGTCACATGTGATGCCCAAGGCATAATAATGAATGTGTGTGCTGGCTGCCCTGGAAGCTACCACGATTCCCATATCTGGCATCTGACGCAGCTGTACCAGACATTTGCCAATGGGGACATCCCTCATTGTCACCTAGTGGGGGATGCTGGATATGCACTGGAGCTGTGGCTGATGACACCCATCAGAAATGCACACACACCTGAACAGGAACGCCATAATGAGGCACACGCACAAACATGAAATGTAATCGAGCATGTGTTTGGGCTGCTCAAGTCACGGTTCCGGTGCCTGGACACCTCTGGTGGAGCCTTGCAGTACTGACCAACTACATGTACCCAAATTGTCATGGTATGTGCTATGCTACAACTTTTCACCATGTATTCCTCAGAGACACTGCAGCACTGCAGTAAGCTAAGAGAAGTGAATACTGAAAAGGCTTAACTGAGACAGAGAAATGTTAGGGGCTGCCATTGCTGTCATAAGACGACATATGCAACATGCTGAGGGTGGTGACAATGTGAATGCTGCTGACCAACCCCCAGTGAAGAGACAGAGAAGAGTGTACAGGCCCAGGGTAACCTACCAGGGGCTACATGAGCTGGAGATAGTGGAGCACTATAGAGTGGACAGAGACCTCATGCAGCAAATTGTTGACCTGTGCAGGCCACGCCTCACACACAGAACCAACAGAGGGGAACCCATTCCAGTGGAAACCAAGGTATGTGTTGGCCTACGAATACTAGCAACAGATACCTTCCAGAGACCAGCTGGTGATATGATGGGGATATCACAGGCATCAGCATCCAGGGTACTGCACCAGTTCCTGGATGCCATGTCAGCACATGTCGGTGATCATGTATATTTCCCGTGAGGTATTGGCCAACAATATGCGTCTCTTCCAGCAAATAGCAGAATACCCTGAGGTAGTGGATGCAATAGACTGCATGCACATACGCATCAAAGCACCAGCTGGTGAGCTGGGTAGGGCCTATATTAACCGCAAGGGCTTCCCCTCCATCAACTGCCAGGTCACATGTGATGCCCAAGGCATAATAATGAATGTGTGTGCTGGCTGCCCTGGAAGCTACCACGATTCCCATATCTGGCATCTGACGCAGCTGTACCAGACATTTGCCAATGGGGACATCCCTCATTGTCACCTAGTGGGGGATGCTGGATATGCACTGGAGCTGTGGCTGATGACACCCATCAGAAATGCACACACACCTGAACAGGAACGCCATAATGAGGCACACGCACAAACATGAAATGTAATCGAGCATGTGTTTGGGCTGCTCAAGTCACGGTTCCGGTGCCTGGACACCTCTGGTGGAGCCTTGCAGTACTGACCAACTACATGTACCCAAATTGTCATGGTATGTGCTATGCTACATAATATGATCCTGTGAAAACTGCTGCAGCAGGATCAGCATAGGCCCGGGCCAAACAGCCCCCCACCATTGCCAAGGCCATCACAGGTGGAGCGTGCCTCGGAGGAGGAACAACCTCAGCCTGCCCCAGTAGGCAGAAGGAGGCATGCCCAGTATGCTTTGGCCTTGGCAAAGAGGCAACGCATAGCACATACACTGGCTCAGTAGGAACCCTGGAAATTATACCTCTCCCTGACCAGCACATACAGTATAAGGGATGCTTAACTTGACACTACCTGTTTTCAAACATGTATAGGGAGTGTACTATGTGCATCCGACATAGGCAGCCCTGCATCACCATCTGAGGCATGATTGACCTGTGTTAAGCAATATAAAGCAGTGTTAAACAGCTTTGCCACTATGTAGTATATATAAATATAAGCGTGCACACTAACTGGCACAACTTTGGCCAATGTTGCACAATATTGGCCAACGTTCATCAATGTTGAAAACTGTTGAGCAATGTTGGTCAAGTCTGGTCAAAGTTGGGCATAGTTGAACAAAAGCAGGTAAACATGCACATATATGCTTAAGTGGACCTTAAGCAGTCTGTTCTGGCCAGTATGAAAAGTTAAAGCAGTGATAGGCCTCGAACTCAGGATACTATGCACTATAGTCACAGTACTGAACCACCAAACCACAACAGTATTTCACTGGTCAGCTTGTATGAAGACATGCTGATAAGTGTATGCAAAGTGTGTCATGGAAACTCCGCAGTCACAGCATAATACATGTCAAGTTATGACACAAAGGTGAGCCCTGCAGTATAAATATAACTTGATTTCAAACACAAATAGTACACATGTTAATATTGGGCATGTTCACACATGGTAACAAATGTACAGGCCTCCAGATAGCAACATACTGAAAGGTCACACTGGACATGCTCACACACTTAAATAAATTAAATAAATGTCAGGAAACAAAACAGTGAATGTGCAAACTGGACATGCTCACACACTTAGGCCTTGTCTGAGTGCAGCAGTGGGCCAGATATATCTGACAGTTCACCTGTTAACATAGGAACTTCTCCCTAGCCAACAATCCTGCCTTGTGCACACAGTTATAAGACAACAGACACATATATAACATCTGGGAATCCTGTCATAATCAAATATGTACAACAGATACATATGTTGCACATAGAGAGTGGGAAAGTAAAGAGGATAACAAATCTGCAGTCAGTATCATCAATAAACAAAGTGCACTCCAAACATTATCATAGGTACATAGATTCATAGGTTGATACTAGGTATCAGCCCTAGGGCATTCAGAAGCCTAGCCAGAGTGTGTATGGCTGTCACCACCCTGTGCCTTTAAATAATAGGTCACACAAGATAGCTGTTGTATGGTTAGTGTACTGTGCCTCTGTCTATCAGGGACCCAGAAGAGATCCCAGGGGTAAACGTATGATCACCCATCCACTTGTCAGTATTTCCCTTGAAGAGAGTCAGTGAGGGTCTCTGCCTAACTTGGACTGGGATGTCATTTCAGAGTGAGGGGAGCTTCTGGGATATGAATCTGTCCCTCCAGCATGTCCTATTAAGTCTGTGCTGAGGTTGAAGTCCTGGAGCATATAACTGTAAGGGATTCTGATATCCTGAGGTGGAGCATGACCAACAAGTCTGGGCTGGACATGGCTGCATACAGCAGGCACAGATCTCATCTGGGTAAGTGTTAAGCAACTGAGTACAGCTGGTGTTTCTGTAGCTGAACTGTGTAGGGCATCTTTATGAGTCTCCCGTTCCACTTGGTGAGATACGTTTGGGGTCATGACAGTTGCTGCAGGTGTCGGGTAAGGTACATCCCAAATGGGACATTGTACTCAAGTATGGGTGTGATGAGTACAGGTGCACAATGATCTCTCTGGATTTAGATGTGTAACCTTTTGGGTTAAAGTGGGCTATATAGAAGGTCTACCTAACCACTTTGCCAATGTGATATTCAAAGGAGAGATGAGTATCTACTGTGGACCCCAAATCCATATGTACACCTTCTCTATGTAATGGATTACCACCTATGTGTTAATCTGTGTGCACTTTGTCATTCACAAAGGGGATGTGTATGCATTGTATGGCAGTTAGTTGTAGGCTATGGCGCTGGCCCCACTTATCCATCTCTGGGAGACCCTGTAGGAGGATGCATGTGTCAGCTGGAGAGTCGATTATGGCACCCGGTCTGCAGTCATCTGTGAACCTGGTCAGCCATACTCCCCCCGTGTTAGCCTGTACCTCACAGGAATATATACTGAACAAGACAGGTCCCAGAACTAAGCCTTGTGGGATGGTACATGTAACTGGAGTCTGACATGGCACCTACAATTCTAAATACGTGGGTGCTAACCCTGATCCAGTTTGCAATCCATCTTGGGACATATGTGTTGATATGTAAGCTGGTGAGTGTATCTAAGATGCCAGAGTGTGGTATTGTGCCAAAGGCATCTGGGAGGTCCAGGTAGGCTGTGTGGACCACCTTCCCTATGTGTATGGCCCTGGTAACTGATTCAAAGAAGTTGGCAGGTGCAAGAGGCAAGATCTGCCCTTAACAAAGGTGAATTGGGTGGGATCCAGTGTCTGGAGGTTGTCGACGTCTGTAAATGTGCCCCAGAATGATACTCTCCATAGCTTTGCAGACCAGGCTAGTCAGGCTTATAGGGTGATAGTGTCCAGGGTCCCTTGTAGCACCACCATTGTGGAGCGGGACCACTGTTGCTGTATGCCATTCCTTGGGTACATATCCTGTAGTAAGTCTGATATTGAACAGTGATGTTATGTGAGTGTTATGGTCTTCATGAAGCATGTGTAAGATGCAGCCTGGGACACCATCTGGACCCATTGATGCTGTGTTATTGCTTTGGAGAGGGCAGCTCTCACATGTTCATCTGTGATGTCACGGAGGCTACACTCTGTTGTCAGGGACATTACTATGTGTGGGGGATAGGGGTTAGGAATATGCACTGAAGCTGTCTGCCAGGATTTTGGCAATGTGTGTGGGTTCAGTGTCTTACGTTGTCATTATGCAGTAACTCAGAGCATATCTGGGAGTTGCCACCCAGGTTCCTGACATAACTAAAGAAGGCCTTGTGATTGGCTTTAGTGTCATGTGCAATCGTACTGTTGAAGCTGGCCTTAGATGATGTTATGACTGATTGTAGCTTCTTGCTAGTAGTGATCAGAGATGCCTCCCCTTTGTGGGAGACTGCTCTATCATGTAGTAGCCTCCTCCTTTTGTTGCATAGCTTATTTATGGCCGGGGTCCACCAGACAGGTCACCTGCCTTTAGAGGAGTGAGTCTTGGAGTCATGTGGGATAGCATGATCCATGCTTTCCTGTAGGTGTCCATACAATGGGTTTCTAAAGGATACTGTGATATGAGTCATAGTTCCCAGTGGCCCAGGGGCTTTGAAGGAAAACACCTCTGTTCTGAGAAGTATGACGTTTGCTTTTGAGAAGTACCTCACCGAGATTACCTTGGCTGTGTGTGGGGATGGGATATGGATGTCCAGTGAGATAAATGTATGTGGAAGCCCTTACAAATGCCTTCTATGAACACCTCCAGGACTGCATGGATCAGGCAATCCCAAATAAAACCAAGACTCTTTCCACAAAGGGCAAACGTCCAGTCTGGTGGACCCCAGTCATTAACAAACTTTACAATAAGAGGAGAAAGCTATTACATGATAGAACAAAATCCATAAAAGGGAAGTCACCCCTGATCATTATTAGTAAAAAAATACGAGCACTCATAAAATCAACTAAGGCCAATTTTGAGAGAAAAATTGCCATGGATTCAAAGGACAATCATAAGGCCTTTTTCAGCTATGTTAGGAACCTGGGTGGAAACTCCCAGATATGCTCAGAATTAGTCCAAAATGATACAAAAATCATTCAACCCACAGACATTGCCAACATACTGGCAGACAGGTTCAGTGCAAACTTCACCCCCCTCTCCCCCCCAAAGGAGAGATAACTATCCCAGCGGAGTGTAGCCTCCCAGACATCTCAAATGCGCAGGTGAAAGCTGCTCTCTAAAGCTAAAAACACAGCATCAATGGGACCGGATGGTGTCCCCAGCTGTGTGCTACACGAGCTAAATGAGGAATTAAACCTGCACATAAGGCAGCTGTTTAATCTCAGCCTTACCACAGGATACATGCCCAAGGAGTGGCGTACGGCAACTGTGGTCCCACTCCACAAAGGCGTGCCTTTACGGACCCTGGTAATTACCGCCCATAAGCTTAACAAGTCTAGTCTGCAAAGCTATGGAGAGGATCATAATGGAGCTCATAAACAAAGATATAGGGACTTGCAGACATTGGACCCGACCCAGTTTGGCTTCGTCAGGGCAGATCATGCCTTTTGAACTTGGTCGACTTCTTCGAAACAGTCACCAAGGCCATTGATGAGGGAAAGGCAGTCCATACAGCCTACCTTGACCTTGCAAAGGCTTTACACAATACCCCACTCGGTATTGTAGAAAACTTACCAGCTTAAATGTAAACCCATATGTCACAAGATGGGTTGCAAACTGGCTTAAGGACAGAACCTACAGGGTTAGAGTTGCTGGCGCTATGTCAGACTCCAAGCCGGTCACAAGTGGTGTCCCACAGGGCTCGGTCCTTGGCCCCCTATTGTTCGGCATCTACTTCTCAGAAGTACAGGCCAACATGGGAGGACTTTGGCTGACAAAGTTTGCAGATGACTGCAAACTGGGTGCCACAGTGGAAAGTGCATCGGACACGGATATCCTTCAGAAGGGACTCACGGAAACAGATAGCTGGTGCTAGAGCCATGGCCTGAAGTTAAACGCCAAAAAATGTATAGTCATACCCTTCGGGAAAAATAAGGTAACCCCAAGCTACCATATAGGTGGCAATCCACTAAGCACAGAAGAGGTTATCAGGGACCTGGGGACCCAGGTTGACAGTGGCCTTTCTTTTGACACTCACGTTGCTAAAGTGGTTAGAAAGACCTTCTACATTGCCCACCTGATCATGAAGGGATTCACATCCAGATCTAGTGAGGTCATTGTACTCTTCACTTATCAGACCAATGATCGAGTACAATGCCCCATTTGGGATGTATCTCACCCGACATCTGCAGCAATTGGAGAGACCCCAAAAGTTCCTCACCAAAAGGATAAAGGGACTCCAAAATCTGTCATAAGCTGCCAGATTGAAGAAACTCCAGCTCTATTCAGTCGCATACCGTCTGCTCAGAGGTGACATGTGCCTGACATACAAGGCCATGTCCAACCCGGAGTTAATGGACATGCTCCACCTCAAAAAATCCAAATCCACCAAAACCACTAGAGCAAGTGACTTAAACCTTAGCACGGATATAAATAGGATGTGCTGGAGGGATAGATTTATCACTCAGAGACTCCCTATGCTGTGGAATAAAATCCCGGTCCATGTGAGGCAGAGCACCTCGCTGGCTCTGTTCAAGAGAAATCTTGACCTGTGGATGGGAGATCGTAGGTTTACCCCGGGAATCATCTCTGTGTCACTGCTGGACAGAGGCACAACAAACTAATGGGCACAGTATTTTTTCATATAAGGGGTGGCGTAAGCCAAAAACTTTGGGCTAGGCTTATAAATGCCTTAGGGCAGATAGCCTAGTATAAACCTATAAACCTATAAACCTATAAATGTATGGTCTGACCTTACCAATGAGGGGTATACCTCTGTCATGGAGCATAGAGTCCCCATGTTGGTGATGACCAGGTCCAATATGTTTACCCCTCATGTGGGGGTGGTGACCACTTGTTCCATAGCATTTCAGTTGATATATACAAGGAACCATTGTGTGAGGATGTTGGGGCTTGAGTAGTATTTCCAGTAAATGTTTGGCTACATCAGGTCATCCAATATAATGTTGTTTGTACAGACCTACATATTCTCCAGTGTTCTGTTCTCAGGAAAGCCAAGTGTGGTCCCTGGGTTTGGGAGTATGGTCTATAGCAGGCTACAACCTGAAAGACAGTTTAGGCCACTGTTACTTACACATGGATGGTCCTCAATGATTTGTGCAGTGCTACTATCCTGGAGGTTTGTGTATCTTTGATGCATATGTATACTCCCCCTCTCTTTGTGGTGTGGCCTGGTTATTGTGTCAGAAAACCATGGTATGATGTGTAACCTGGTAGTGCTGTGGTGCTGTCGGGAGCCTCGAACCAGGTGACTGTTACTGCACAGATATTTATATTCTCCATACTGAAGAGAGCCTTGAGTGCGTGCAGTTAGAGGTGTACACTTCTGGCATTGAGCAGCATTACCCTTAGTATATTTTACCTGGTATTGTCTATGGAGTGGGTCTTGTCATGTGAGCCTTGCCTAAAAAAGGCACTATGGGTGTGCCATGTGCCTTAGCCAGTATTCGAAAGCCCAGGGGTGTCAGGTGCAAGGCGTCCCTAGTGAAGCAACGTGGCATGATGAGCATGTCATCCCAGGCTGACAGACACTGGATCCCCTGTGAATGACACACATACGTTAGCCGACTGTTAAAATTTATCATGTTGTCTTTATACTGTGGCATCATTCTTGGTGAGGGTAAGATGCTACACAAGGTCAGGGTCATACCGGCCTAGCCTACATGATCATAGAGCTCCTGTATGTCTCATTTCATGTAGTCCAGGGAGGAACGTCTCAGGACATTCACACCAGCATGGACAATAACGGAGTCATATCTGTACTTGCTTTGTAGTGACCTGAGTGCATGTGTTATGTGGCGGATCCTGGCACCCGACAGACAGCTTACAGTGACCTTCACCTTGGTCAGCCTGGTGTGTGGGACATCAGTGTGTCTGACAATACAGTCACCTATCACAGGTGTATTAGGTGTGTTGTTTAGCCTTAAGGGCACTGACTGTGTAGCACAGTGACATTGTGTACTTTGTGATATGTGGGTATACTGGTGGGGAAGCAGTTTTCTGGGTGTCTGCTTTGGGGGTCTTTGCTGCTTAGGAAGAGGTTTATTCAGAGCCTCCGAGTATGTGATTGTGTGTTTATGTGTTTGGTCTGCTGTTGCTATAGGTCTATGTGACACTGGAGTCGTGGTGTGTGTGGTTACCTTCTCCTCCTGATAGACTGTGCCAGTCATGGGTCTAGAGAGCTCAGCCCCAGTTTGTCCATATAGTTGCATCTCTCACAAATATCCGAGTTTGTTTGAAGGAGGGAAGGGTTGTCTGTTTACATAAGGCAGTTGTAACATTTACTGACAATCCCCATATTCACCGGCTGGACCGGAGAGTACACACAAAGCCAACCTTCAGACATGTCAGGATACTATGATGAAATACCCATTTGACTGATCAAAAAGGATCAGTAGGGTGTTAAGTGTGTAAAAGAGTATAACATGGGTTTAATGCCTATGTTTCTTGGTGTTTGGTAAGATTATCTGTGAAGGAGTCCAGACAGAACTATGGCACTTCCTTCAGCTATGTCATACATAGCAATGTACACTCATATATGTCCTGAGTCAGGGCCAACTGTAAATGACTGACAATGCCAACATCCCCTGTCACAAAAGGCCATACATACATAGCCAACTCCCACTGTCAAAAGGCCCTATCATCATACCAGGGGACATCACATGTAGATTGGGTATACAGGTCCTTCCAAAGCTGAAGACATGGCATCGAGTGGATTACAATGTATCCCATATGTGTCATACGTGAGCTGCAGAACAAACAGACCCTGCACCTGAACAGTCTGATGAGCCTTACCCTCTCTACAGGATATGAAACTGTTGAATTGGTTACAGCAACATATGGCACACTCCACAAGTGTTGGTGCACAACAGACCATGGGAACTATAGTGTTATATGCCTATGACATCTGATCTGCAAGGCCATGGGGTCCTACATGATTGAAGTCATAAACAATATCCAATATCCCAGACACATGTCGTATCTACACAGTGAACACTCTGTGCATAGATATGTATTGTCATATGATGGATTGGCAACTGGTCCAGAGATAGATCACACAAGCCAACTATTGTGGTGTCCTGTTGAAGCTGGTAACATCTGCTGTCCCCCATGGTGCAGTCCTGGGATTGCATAAAACAAAGTGCACACAGTACCATGTCGAGTCTGATGATGTCAGCATCTGACAAATGTAGCAGTGGAAAGGGACATCCCAGTAAAGTATATAGCATGTTGTGTTAATGCCTATGTTTCTAGTGTCATAACATTGTCAGGCAGGGGTTTGAATCCTGCTGAATGTGGGGGGGGGGGGGTGTCTGGGGGTGGGGTCTGTGTGACTTCCTATGAGAGGAATGTCCTTTTTGGAGACTAGGGGAACACCTTAAAAGTGTTATATTCCTAAGCAGTCAAATGTTTGCTAGAAACTCCAAATAAGGGCTCGCAACACAGATAGTTGAAGTAGTTTATTGAATAACGCTCACAAATTCATACGTTTTCGACACACTTCTTCTTCAGAATCTAAACATCAAATGAAAGAAGGGGCTAATATATACCCTGATTCACTTGTCGTTTATCCAATAAAAACTAATACTTAATTAGCACTTGTTCATTAAAATCGTAGGAACAAGCAAAACTTGCTTGAATATTAATTCTAATTAAGTCTAGCAACACCATGTTAGCATATATGGGGGCGCACGCTGCCCCCATAGCCACACCTTGAGTTTGCCTAAACATCTCACCCTAAAAAAAAATATAATTGTAATCAAGTACGATATTCATTAATTCTGCCAATAACCGTATCCTGTCCCAGCTCAACTACATCTATAGATGACAGAAGTAAATTCTGACATTTAGTGTCAATGGGAAAATTTTTAAGGAATACCCAGGAATCCTTGACTAAATGTTTAATTTCCGAATATATAGGTTTAAGAAAAGTGTCAATGACTACCCCAATAGGGAAAGTTTTTGACTTGCTCCCTGAAATAATAGGGCGAAATGCAGGCTCTAAGATGTTTTTGTGCACTTTGGGGATGCCAACAATTGTGGCCATATAGGGAGATTCAACTGACATGAATTTGTGTAGATCATCAGTTATTCTATCTTCCATCAAAAAATCATCCAAAACATGTCTATCCTTCTATATGCTGTGTGTACTTCGTTAATTGAAACCACCTCATAGTTCCCAGAACTATGCAAAATCTCATGTATAATAGTGCTATAAAGAAAAGCATCAAATAGTACAATGCCTCCGCCCTTATCAGGTTTCATTATGCGTAGACTGTTATTATTCCGCAACTCATTGAGTAAACTCTGTTCATTCAGAGTAAGATTCCTGTTGATTTTTTTACTCTTAGCTATGTTGTTGTATCTATATAGATCCCTAGAGACTTTGTTTTCATAAACCTGTACCAGCGTATTGTTAACTGGTATGAAACAACTTTTTTTCTTTAATTTAGTCTGCTGTACTGTGGTATCAGTCCGGTCACCAAACATTAAAGCCAAATTCAACTTTCTAGTATACAACTTAAGCTCACTTAGGCTGTCAACTATATTAAAATTGGTGGTAGGTATGAACGTCATACCTTTAGATAAAAGGCTGAAGTGTGTAGGGTCCAATCGTACATTACAATAGTTAAATATTTTAAAGTTGTTATACTCAAAAGTTATTCCATCCTGTAGAATAGCATTAGATCCTTCCACACTTTGAATGCCAATTAATTCAATTACTGACATACATACTAAGAAATGTGGGGCTTGCAATCAATGCAAGGATATTTTGGAAGTAAGCAATATAACATTAGATAATATTAATAAGACTAGTGTTAGGTTTAAGAAAGGAAACTGTAGAACTAGTATGCTCATTTATCTGGCCAAATGCATGTGTTGTCCCGCTTATTATATAGGAAGAACCCAAAGACAGTTCAAAAAAAGAATATATGCCCATGGCTACAGTATTAAAATAAAAGACACCAAAAATGCCCTTTTTAGGCATATTAATAAGGAAGGTCCAACACACTATTTTAAGTTTGCCATTTTAGACGTTATTAAAATTGACCCTAGGGAGGGAACATTAAGAATTTGTTAGCTTATAAAGAATACTGGTGGCAGTTATACACTGATGCTATGACTGCACCAGGTATTAACGATTATATTTCAGTTAAACCTGTATTAATGTTAAAACATTGAATATGACACTAATAATATTTTTTATTATTAGTATTTTAGTTATATGCATATTTATGTATAAATTTCATTATATTTATCAATGATTAAGAATTTTTTTCAACTATTTTAAGATATTAAGCGCATTTTAATGTGTGTTGCAACTGATTACTGTATACGAGTGTTATAGCTTTAAGACATTTTTGGCGCCAACCTATACATATTTAAATGTCAGATTCAGTGATTATACTTTGTTCTGATGAAGCTCGTGTGATACGAGTGAAAGCGCTTAACCTTGTTGGTTAATAAACTTCATACGTGGATTTTACTACCAGGCTGGAATTGTTCTTTGCTGTTTATTTGTACAGCTGGTGTGTGGTTACTCAGCGTTTGGCTACTTTTTTGGACAAATATAGTGGTGGAACTAAAAACCCCAGTAAAGCATATAGCACGTCATGTTAATGCATATGTTACTAGTGTCATAACTTAGGTAGGGGTTTGAATCCTGCAATTGCTGAGTGTGTGACACTGTTGGTCAATATGGTGTGTGTTTTTCTTTTACTACGGTATGACACATCAGGATACAAACATTATGTGCATTGCACACATCAGGTATCTGTGTGGCAAATACATATATGTACATGTGACCTCAAGTAGTACATAGGTGTGAAGCCTGCATACTACATGAATACATTTCTTACCTGTGACAGAATGTGCAGCCGCTTCTCAGATCATAGGTCACAGAGGTATGTATGTGACAAGGCTGGCCACTGTAGTGATCTGTGGCCATAGTCATCTGTGTCACACACACCCATGACTGTTTCTATAGACTTCTGTGAGCAAGGGTACATGCCTGGGGTATATGTCAGACATTCACACACAACAAGGTCTGGCAATAATGGACAGTCATTATAGGTGTACAACAGACTTGTGGATATGCATACAGGCCCTTTATTGCTTATGTGATACACAAAGGGACTTCAGAATACCTTTGGATATGTGGATACCAAAGGACAGAAGACATAACACTTGGCTGTACATATACATCGGTACCCAACATATATGTCGGGGGCTACCACCTATGTGGTACTGTCATAGATTCATAGGTTCATAGGTAGGTACTAGGCTATTTGCCCTAGGACCCATACAAGCCTAGGCAAAAAATGTACCCTGGCTTTCGCCACCCAAGAAATTAATTTTCCTGTGCCCCTGTCGAGCAGAGCCACAGAAGTGATCCTCGGGGTGAATAGCCCATTTCCCATTCAATCATCAAGATTTGTCTTGAAGAGTGCTAATGAGGTGCTCTGTTTGACATAGATAGGTAGTCTGTTCCAGAGTATGGGAAGTCTCTGGGACAGGAATCTATCCCTCCAGCATGTTCTGTGTATTGTGGTGACAAGGTTTAGGTCCCTAGAGTATGTAGCTCAGAGGGATTGGGATGTCTTTAAGTGGAGCATGTCCAACAGATCTGGGTATGACATATCTTTGTATGTTAGGCAGAGATTGCCCCTGAGTAGGCGATATGCGATGGGGTAAAGCTGCAGTCATTTGAGACGGTCTACGTAGGGAATCTGTTAGAGGCCAGTAATCCTCTATGTGAGGTATTTCTGTGGTCTTTCCAGTTGTTGTAGATGTCTTGTGAGGTACATAACAAAAGGGCCATTGTACTCTATAATGGGTCTAATGAGTGATGAGTAGAGGGGAACAATGGCCTCTTTATTTCAGGATGAGAATCTTTTGGTGATGAGACGACCCATGTAGAAGGATTTCCTGACCACTGTGGCAATGTGATTATCAAAGAGGAGACTACTGTCCACCTGTGTCCCAAGGTCTGTTAACACATTTTCAGCATTAAGTAGACTACCAGCTATGTGGTAGGTCTTGGGTACAGAGCTTTTACCAAAGGGGATGACAATACACTGTTTGGCATTAAGCTTCAGGACATGGCTTTGACACCAGGTATTTGTCTCAGGGAGGCCCTTTTGTAGTTTGTCCACATTGTTAGGAGTTGTGATTATGGCTCCTAGTTTGCAGTCATCTGCAAACATTGTTAGCCAAAGACCTTCTGTGTTAGCCTGCACTTCAGAGAAGTAGATACCAAACAGAAGAGGACCCAGGACTGAACCCTGTGGTACTCCATTTGTCAGTGGTCTGATGTCGGATTTGGAATCCGCTACATTTACAGTGTGGGTGCTATCCTTGAGCCAGTTGGCAATCCATCTTGTGACATGGGGATTTATACCTAGTTTAGTGAGCTTATCTAGAATTCCAGAGTGGGGGATGGTGTCAAAAGCCTTGGAGAGATCTAGATAAGCTGTGTGAAGCATGTTACCCTCATCTATGGCTTTGGTGACTGGTTCAAAGACGTCAGTCAGGATTAGGAGACATGATCTGCCTTTTATAAATCCAAGCTGGGTAGGGTCCAGAGTTTGGAGATTACCAATGTCTTTATTTCTGAGTTCCATGATGATACATTCCATGGCCTTGCAGACCAGGCTCGTCAGGCTAATGGGCCAGTAGTTCCCAGGGTCCTTTGTGGCTCCCCCTTTGTGGAGTGGGATAACCGTTGCAGTGCGCCATTCAGTGGGTACAAAGCCTGCGGTGAGGCTATGATTGAACATGGTACTTAGGTAGGGTGCCAGTTCATTCTGTAGTTCATGTAGAACGCAGCCTGGGATATTGACAGGTCCCATGGATGTTGTGTTCTTGGCTTTGGAGAGTGTGTTTTTTACCTGTGCAGCCGTGATTATAGTAACTTTGCATATGTCCGGTATATGGATGGGCCCTCTAGGGGTGAGAGGGGGTTAAAGTTAGCACTGAACCTATTTGCTAGGATGTTGGGAATATCACTTGGTTCTGTATATTTAGTGCCATTGTGATGTAACTCAGAGCAGATCTGAGTGTTCCCACTTAGATTCATGACACAGCTATAAAATGCTTTGTGGTTGTCTTTAGAGTCAGTGGCAATTTAGTTTTTGTAACTAGCTTTGGAGGATTTTATGAGGGATCTCAGCTTCTTACTGAGGTTGGCCAGGGAGTTCCACCAGTCATGGCTTTTTACTCTTTTTTGCAACAGTTTCTTTCATCCGTTGTAGAGTTTGTTTATGGCAGAGGACCACCAGATTGTCTTCCTATTTTTGGAGGATAACATCTCGGTTCTATTAGGGTTAGCATGCTCCATGCACTTGTGTAAGTGCTTATAAAGTGCATTTGTGTAGGAATCAGCAGTTACTAGCCTGGAGGTGTGGATATCCTTAATGAATATGGACACGCTTCCACCTTTAGTGCTTTGTTCAGGGTTAGGTGGCCGAAAGGTGTGGTATGAATTGTAGCCTGGAAATGCAGGGGTGCTCCCTGGAGCTTTGAACCAGGTCTCTGTCACTGCACAGATGTCAATGTTATTTTAATCCTAAGGGCGACAGGTGCAGGCCATCTCTGGCAAAGTATCGTGGTCTGTCGATCATGTCGTCCCAGGCAGACAAATACTGGATCCCCTTAGAATGACACCAGAAGCTTAGCCAATTGTTGAAGTCAGTCATTTTGTCCTTGTACTGTGGTATCATTCTGGGTGATGGCAGGATGCTACTCAAGGTTAGGGTCATACCTGCCTGGGATACAAGATTGGAGAGCTCCTCCATGTCTCATTTCATGTAGTCCAGGGAGGTACGTCACAGGTAATTCAAGAACATGGACAATGACAGTGTCATATTTGTACTTATTGTGGAGTGACCTGACTGCATGCATTATGTGGCGGATCCTGGCACCAGACAGGCAGCTGACAGTAACCTTCTCCTTGTTTAGTCTAGTGAGTGGAACATCAGTGTGCCTGACTATAGAGTCACCTATGACTAGAGTGTTGGGTACGTTGTTATGCCTCATGGGCTGTGGTTGAGTGGCACACTGAGTTTGTGGGCTATGTGTCATTTTGGTTGTGTTGGGGGGTTGAGTTTGCTTGCGTTTATGCTTCGGATGTGTCTGATGGTTGGGAAGGTTTCTATTGAGAGCCTCCGCGAATGTAGGTGTGTGTTGTGTGTTTCTATGTGTGTGTTTTGGTGGTGTAGGTTTTGAGGGACTATGTGATGGGTGTGGTGTGGTGCAAGTGTTTACCTTCACCTCTTGACTGTCTAGTCCAGTCATGGGTGAAGAGAGCTTTGCTTCCAGTTTGGCTATATCAGTGCATCTCTCACAGGTTGTAGTGTTGGGTGGTAGGAGGAGAGGGTTGTCTGTGTACATGAGGCAATTGCTGCATTGCCCCAAGATGCCCAGATTCTGTCAGGATATTATGTATAGTAAATGTGGATGACTATGCTATAGTCAGCTTACAGCTCTGCAGCATGTGTTGGACAACAGGCATCTGTCTGTATGATACCCTTGTGTAGGATATGTGTCCCATCTGGAGAATGCATTGTAGGCCACTGCATGCATTTCCAGATGTGGATGGACATATCCCTAGTGTGTTTGCATGCACCTAAGGGACTGTATGCCAAACATGTGTAGGCCCAGGAACGGGTGGCAGTCAGTACCACTGGTTACTGTTATAGTATAGTACTGGAAGGATGTTACTGAGTTCACTACATCTGTGTGTCACTTGTCTGTACATCATCTGATAATTGTTTATAGTCAGGCTGATGAGGTTGTGTATGCTACCAGAATGCTAAACATTGACAGTTAGTAACAGTATCACCCACAGCAGAGTGTCAAACCATGTGACACACATGTGTACCCATGTTAGAACATATCTGTAGTAGAATGCATACTGGCCACCAAGAGATACTCTGAGATGTTAACACTGTGTAATACAGGGTATGTCACATGTCCCATGTGTCCAGTATGCATGTACATGCAGACAGTGCACCCCCACCATGTTCACAGATGTACACCTGCAAATCTGTACTGCACACATCACACATGTACTGTCCACTCACTAACACATGCTGCCAACACTACACACTTCATCCATGTGGCACATGGGCAAACAAGACATACTCAAACATAACACAGGTGTACACAATATGACATTGACAATCATAGCTTCGATGCACCATGCCTGCTCAGATATACCTACAAGGATATCATTACACTTTCCTGTTGACAATCTGCTAACATTGCTACACTGCTACAAAGTCACCCTGTGCATCACCACCATGTTAGCCTGTTCCTGCATCAGTGTTACAGATGACAGGAGGTGGAACAGGTCTCATCATATGCACAGGGTGTGTTGCCGGTTTATCAGAACCTGACATTGACCTATCCAATCAACATGTATGTGTGTGTGTGTGTGTGTGTGTGTGTGTGTGTGTGTGTGTGTGTGTGTGTGAGGGACAACAGTACAGCATGGGCCAATGTTGATGTGATGTGTGTGTGTCTGTGTGAGCCCTAAGTGTTTGGTTTATGTTTGTGTGTCTGCATGCACACAGCTCCACCATGTGGCTGCCATATACGGGAGGTTGTGGGACAGCCACAGACTGTACCTGCCAGGCTGTACAGATCATTGTCTCTGGGCACGGACAAGGAACCTGTGCCTGGCAGGGGTGCTACAGACAGTATCAGGTACCAAGCCTGACTGGGTACTATCATCAGAGGCAGAGGTATGTCAACTGGAGCTACATCCCTGCTGGGACTGGCCAGAGCCACATGCACATGGTCTACTAGGACGGTCAGTAGACAGGCCAGCCCCAGCATTGCTGGGGCTGGTACTGGCACTATGGGAGAGGCTGTGATCTGTGTGTCATCCTTGATGACTGCCAGCTGCTGATGTTGCTGGCATACGTCCGCATCGATGTCTCAGCCATCCCACATGGTCCTGGCTCATGGAAAACACATTGTGGAGGGCATCTAATGTCTCCCCCTAACGTCTATCAATGATCTCGGTGTAATTATGTATGGCACCGGCAAGGTCACGGATACTGTCATTGATAGCGGTGTTATGGGCCCTCTGTGCCCTTAGTCCCTGTCTGGTATACCGTTCCATACGTGCCTGTGCCTGCATTACAGCCCAGAATATAGCTGAGGTTGTAAGACCTGCGGGGGCATATCTGCCAGGGGCAATATGACCAGCGGTGCTCCCACGAGAACCCCTGGACATCTGCCTATGTGGTACCGTTCCACGGATCTGGGTATGGCTGCTGTGAGGGGATGCATGTGCCATGGATACCACAGTCTCCTGGTTAATGCCAACTGCATGGTGTCCCTCGGCTATAGCCATTGGTGATGAGGGATATATTGGCAGTATGAGTGTGTGCATAGATGTGGTTGAAAGCTGTGTACTGTCGATTGGTGGACCAACGACAGACCCTGTCAAACCTGCCTGTGCCACAATACATGTCTCATCATCTCCACTATTTGTGGCAGTGACTTCAGGTTTCCTGCTGCATTCAGCCAACCCAACCTCTGCACCTGTGAGAGTAAGACAGGAAACACACTTTACAATCTGTACATGATGTTATCACACATGCACACATGAACACATGAACACATGAACACATGCACACATGAACACATGCACACATGCACACATGAACACATGAACACATGCACACATGAACACATGAACACATGAACACATGCACACATGAACACATGCACACATGCACACATGAACACATGCACACATGCACACAGGAACACATGCACACATGCACACATGAACACATGCACACAGGAACACTCCTCACTACAGCAGATACACACACACAACAGCAATCCAAAACATACCCAATAGTGGTTGAAGGTGTGTGACAGTATCACAAGGCAAACAGTCATATCACACGTGTCAGCATGCAGAATAAGTGTTGATCAAGTCCATGCAGTGTGAGTGTAGACAGCCCTAGTTAATGACAGTATACATGGCTGTGATGCATGTGTGTAGTTGTTCAGTGATTGCCTACACCCTGGAACACAATGTATACAAGGACACAACATTGCTGTGCAAGTATTATACGTTCTGCAATGTCCTGTGCACCATCACTCACAGATATACATGCCATGGCTGCATGTGTTATCTGTGTGTCACATAGATTTCCATGTCTGATTGCAGTGTCTGTGTCTGTAGCAGATAATTGTGGACACAGGTGTAGCACATGCATGCTATGTACACACACGGGATGAGTGGTGCATGTAGACGTGATGGAATACCAATCCTGGACATGGCCATTGTACAGTGGTTATGGTGAGTGTGGGTCATATTCCAGATATGCCAGTGCCAGCCATGACACTGCATGGTACATGACTGCAACATTAAACATCACACATACCCAATGTGTGTCATGTGACCTATATACCCAATAGCATTCCAGGACATATATGTGTCACTTTGTAAAGAATGCGACTGCTATACATATTGTGTATAGTTGCATATGTTTGCACACACACAACATGCTATGCATAATGTGTATATGTGCATATGTGTGCACACATACAACATTGAGGTGCAAAGCAATGACAGCTATGTGTAGCACTGTGGTCACTGTAACTGTATGGGGTGTAGTACCATTAGCCATCATCATCATGCATCATGTGGTCACTCAAGGCCACTAAAGTGTGCTAGACCACCGCCTAGCATGCTGTACCTGAACCGCAGTTCCGTGGCTACGTTCACAATTACACAGTCATGTTGTACAAAGGTGTGTTAGGTGCCCAGTAGAGGGCATTTCCTAACATGACTGTGTTATGTGCTGAAGAGTGTTGCACAGCCCCATGCTAAGCCCCTACCCCTCAGGTATATTATGTGTGGTGTGTGGATGACATGTGGGATACTGAAGTTTGACCTGGCAGCGGGTGTCCAGTTATGCTATGTGTAGCATGTTGAGGTGTACTGTATATGACAAACGTGTTATGTTGTGTACATGTGTATCAACTATGCCTATCCAATGTGCAGTACAGTGTTGCCACATTTGTGTCTGATGCTCTGTGCATTGCATGTGATTGAGGCAGCTACTGACTTTACTGAGATGTTTAACATCTCACAGCAAATATGCACAGCATGCATTATGCGTAGGTGTGTTACGTGTACATGGCCTACACCTCACCTATGACATGCACATTTCAATACCAATATTAAAGTGTTAACACACTCACCAGCATCTATCGTTTGCCTTGCTGTCACACCAGAGGGACCTACAAGAATATGACACAGTTTGTCAGTGGCCACAACTGTGGCATTGCTACTGTGATTGTGCTAAACTACAGTAGAACAACAGGAAACAGTCACAGGTGTACAGATACTATTCCAAATATCAGTATTGCACACAATAGGCAGCACAACTGCTAAACACAAAGTACACATCTCATATATGCATAATCTCACAATACAGGTAACAGTAGTCTACAGCTAGGGCATGTTACCTGCACTCTCCATGTCATCATGCTGGGTGGCTCCGGCCTCCATGATGACACATGTGTGATGCTGTTGCTGCTGTAGGCCAGGAGCCACCACGCTTAGGAGCAGCTCCTCCACTCTGGTGAGGGGGGATGTATGGCCACCCCACCACTTGTGGCAAGCTGTTGTCTATGGATATCAGACGCACGCCGCCGGACATGTCCAATTAAATCACTGCAGTGATGGCGTACCTGCTCATATGTCCGGTTATGCATGCCTATGTCATTTACCCGATAAACAAGATCTTGCCACAGTGCAGTATGCTCATGCTGGTGCTGGCTGGCCCTGGAAAACAGCAGGGTATAGTGCTGCACCAGGCTGTGGTGTATTTCCTGTTCTTCTGCAGCTGTATAGGATGGATTGCGTTGATGAGCCATAACCCTGGAAGACAATTAAACAATATGTGTGAGCAAGTCATGTGGCACACTTAACATTATACAGCACAGATATCACTTAACTGCCATATATAGCACCTGTTTGTCTGTCAGAGGATACACACATTCAATACCACATATCAGTGCTCAGCCCACAACTGGCTGACAGTGCCTGCTACACTCCATATAACAAACCAGTATACACCAGTACTCGGCACACTGTTTGGGATACAATGCCCAACCTTGCCACGGGGGTATATAACAAGCTAATGCAAGAAGAAATATGTCATCCATTGCAATGAATGTAAAGTACAGTTACAGTATTACCAGTAAACCACCCTAGTCGTTGATACCGTACCCCTACCTAACATATGTGCACAGTTGTTGATATAGCTGGCATACTGCTGCAACAGAGTATACATGTTGCTAGGTACACATGAAAACCCTGTAACACACATGTGATTGCGGGCATGGTACAGGCATCATTGCACACACATCAGACATACATACAACACACAAATGCATGCCAACACAGATGAGCATTACCTGTGTACCTTACAGTACTGTGTGTCCCTACTTACAGATACCTATGCCTGAGGTATGTAATCTGTGTAGACTACAGGAAACACACAAAACAGTGCTACCGGGGAATGTGAACATACACCATACTGTGCTGTTTAGGCCTACAGCTTCAGGTAGTACAACAGTTCATATGTGAGCTGGATTCATTCAGCCTACAATGGGACACCACAGTCGCACACAAGGAACTACCTCACAACATATGCCATCCTACTATGTCTGCATCCCAATAACTGACACATCTTTCTCTGGCCTCATACCTAGGACACAAACTACCATGACGGAAACAAACTCACACTAAGCTATCACACCTTTACAGACCTTGCACACATTCACTGTCACACTCATTCCACCTCACATAGCAGGAATTGCACATGTGTGTGTGCATTGTGTCATAGGTAGGTAGTACGCTATTGGCCCTAGGGCCTAGAGCAGCCTAACCATATGCTACCCTGGCCTTTGACACACATGTAATTTTATTTCACTTGCTCCTGTCAACTGGATACACAGAGGTGATTCCCAGGGCGTATTACCTATCTCCAAAACAATCATCAGGGGTACGTATGACATCTGCTAATGAGGAGCCTTGTTTGTTAATGCTGGGTGGTTTAGTCCAGAGTATGGCATATTTGTGGATAGGAGCCTATCCCTCCAGCATGTGCTGTTTAGTGAGGTGGTGAGGATTAGGGCCCTAGGCCGTGTAGCCCGGAGGGATTGTGATGTGTTGACATGGTGGTTGTCTGACTGCTATAGATGTGACATACCTCTGTATGTCCGGCAGAGGTAACCTCTGGGTGGGCAGTATGCAACACACTCTAGCTGTGGTTTTGTGAGTCAGTCTGCATAGGGCATGTGTTTGAGGGCAGTATTACTCTTTGTGAAGTATGTCTGTGGCCTTTCCACTTGCTGTAGTTGTCATGTGAGGTACATACCACATGGGGCATTGTGATGAGTAGAGGGGAACACTGACCTATATTTCCCTAGATGACACACCTTTTGTGATGACACGTACCACATAGACAGATTACAAGACTAGTGTGGCACTGTGATTATCAAAGGGGAGGCTACTGTCCACCTGTGTCCCATGTTCCCTTCTGACACCTTCAGTGTTAGGCAGGCTACCACCTATGTGGTAGTTACTGGGTAAAGTGTTTTGGAATGGGGTATGGCACTGCAGTATCAACACTGCTGTTCAGTCCATGCCTTGGTCACCAGGCACCTGTTGCAGTACGTATGACCCTGTGTCTCTCTCTCACTAGATATATATATATAGATATATATATATATATATATATATATATATATATATATATATATATATATAAATATATATATATATATATATATATATATATATATATATATATATATCTATATATATATATATATATATATATATATATATATACATATACATATACACACATATATCTATATATATATATATATATATATATATATATATATATATATACATATATATATACACATACATGTAAACATCCATTGCTGTACATATAGATGCACATATAGGCACATATACGGCCCACCTTTCATGGTGGGGATATCAATTATGCAACAGTTGTGAGACATACGGTTATGTACTAATATTGCACAGTGTTGTGCAGCATGCATTTTGCTCTCCTCAGGCCGTATAGCTGTAGCAGGCCTCACTGGCTGTAACTCAGTCCCACAGTGTTTAACCATCACATGACATATACCGGCACTGCTTGCTGTTTTCAATGCCACACACTACAACCTACATAGATATGTGCACATAGCAACCTTCAACAACATATATATGTTCAGCCTTCACTAACAGCTGCAGTATGCCCCTTGCCCTATGCACATGTGCATATACATATAGATATGGACTGCTGCCACATATGGATGGTTCACAATATGTAGAGTACCCTTCAGACACATCATTCAGATGCCAGCAAGTACATATCTGTTACATACCTTACCTTTGTATTTCTCACCGCCGTCTATTGTACCTGTTGACTTTTTATTTTTATTCACTTATTTTATTTTTTTTTTTGGTTGGGGTTTCCTCTGTGTGTTGAGGTTGGTCTCTGTTTTCAGTGTCTGTCTCTTAATGCCTCTTTGTCTCTGTCTGTCTGTCTGTCTCTCTCGCTTGCTCTCTCTCTCTCTCTCTCAGTTGCTGCAATGATATTATTGCATGTGTGGACAGCAAGTACAGGCTGCTTTTCTAGGTATCTGCACATGTGCATGTGATGGCCTCTGCACCAATTGGTGCCCACTATTTAATAATTGCATGCAGCCTGCTGTGTGGTAATTGCAGTACTCACTGTGATTTCAGGACACTGCTATAAAATGCTAGGTTATGTAGGCGTAGCCCTTTCAGTTTGGCAAGGTGGGGCCCATGCTTGTTTGCTCTGGACACTGTTGTCTCAGTCAGAAGGTTGGTATATGTCTCATATCTGAAGCTAGGGTTGTAGCCAGTGATATGCATGTTGTACTGAAACCTGACTATTGCTTCTTCCAGTACACTCATCTCAGTGTGTAAGTTTACTCACACCTCCTAATGCTAACACAGGATACATGGGAGTATGTACTTTCTTTTCGAATTACAGAATTAACTGCCATACAACAGTAGTTATTGCAATGTATTCCTATGGCTTTCCTATTTTCCCTTTACATTCACTCATGGTAATGCATGATATATTTCTTTCAGCACCAAGTTATTGCATATCTGCTGTGGCTTAGTGGTACTTCATGCAGACTGGTGAGTCCAAGGTCTGGGGTTCGGGACTGGCAAGGGTATTTTATTTTGCTGCTGAGTAGTACAAGGGCCCTGTCATACAGAGTGACTAAGGCACATTTCAGCGGTTGTAAGTGGGTTTGCGTGGGTTTGCGCAATGCTTAGCAATAGTAAGCTAAGCGCACACTGGTGCAAACCCGCTTACTACTGTTTACAAGTGCTTACTCCTGCTAACCCCCGCGCTCATTTCTTTGACAGAAAGGTAAATGGGGAGATAGGAATGTGGTGATTAAGGGTGCACAAAGAGGGGAAGACAGTAGGGAAACCAGCTTGGGATGTACAGGATGGGTGTGGGTAAGGTCCATAGCTGCCCATTTCTTTACCAGGAACAGCTGTGCATATGCAATACATTAGGAGTGAAATTTGAAACCTTCCACCCCTGAGAGAGGGGTGAGGACAACTAAGTATGTTGTACTGCCAATTATGAATAACCAGCACATGCACTCTTTGTGAACTGCTATACTGTCATTAGTACGTTACTCACTTCTGAACAGTTTGTGGTTTGTTTGTGTTGACATTAGCACAGTCTGCTCAGGACAACTGGACATATTTCAGTCCTGTGTATGCCTACCTACACCCTTGGTTGTGCCTGACTACATGGGTATATAGTACCTTTGGGTAGGGGTGCAGAACTACAGAGTTCATTATTTATTATCATGTGATGTTTATCTTGCTGAACATGCAGAGTTGCTGTGCACCTGTAAATCTATGAAGGCTAGTAATCTGTCTGAGTAGCTCCCACCTGTGGACATATCCAGATGGTAGACAGAGGTTAGCCTAGTATTCTTTGACTGTGCACCACACCAGTCTTTTCAGCACCTGAACAATGGCATTGTCACAGGTGGTTGCTAGCAGTATGTGGCTACATCCTTTGATATTTCTGTGTTGTACTCCTACATAAGGGCATGCTTGTGGGATTCATTATACAGCTATTTGCAGAGTGTGTAACAGCAGACAAGCTGATATGCCTGTGTGTTTCTGACTCTTCCAGGCCTCAGATACTCTCAGGTATATATTTGAACAGCCTCAGGGAAAGGTACATATAACTGGGATACACCTATGATATATTTCAGACATTTTGCAGTTCAGACTTTGGGGGATTCAGAGCATATGTATTACTACACCTTTTCTGATGTGCAAGCAGTGTCTACTCTCACTTATTGACATTTTCATTAAGTGAGATTCCCCACCTTTCTGCCTACTGTTAGTACATTTCACAGGGAGTCAGAGGGGCACAGCTAACATTTGTTTACAAATCAGGGACATCCCTGTAAATCAGTCACAGTTGGGAGGTCTGCCCTTTGACCTATTCTAATATGCCAGTGTGTATCCTGCTCTGATACTGTGTGGGGTTTGTAAGGTGCTACTGTAACATTATTCCCTACTAGCATGGCTGGTTCTCTTTTCACAGTCATGTCATGCAATTCCACAACACCTGCTGGTAAAGAGCCACAGAACAAGATTTGTGTTATGCCATTCCTATTTCCCTTTACATTCAGTCATTGTAATGCATGATATATTTCTTTCAGCACCAAGTTATTGCATATCTGCTGTGGCTTAGTGGTACTTCATGCAGACTGGTGAGTTCAAGGTCTGGGGTTTGAGACTGACAGGGGTATTTTATTTTGCTGCTAAGCAGTACAAGGGTCCTGTCATACAGAGTGACTAAGGCACTTTTAAGCAGTTGTAAGCAGGTTTGCGTGGGTTTGCACAATGCTTAGCAATGCTTAGCTAAGTGCACACAAGCTCACACTCGCGCACCCCTGCTAACTACTGCTTAAAAGTGCTTACTCCCGCTACCCCCCGCGCTAATTTCTTTTAAAGAAAAGAAAATGGGGAGATAGGAAAGTGGTGAAAAAAGGGGCACAAAGAGGGAAAGACAGTAGGGAAACCAGCTCGGGATGTGCAGGATGGGTGTAGGGAAGGTCCATAGATGCCCATTTCTTTACCAGCAACAGCTGTGCATATGTTCGAAATTTGGTGTGAAATTTGAAACCTTCCACCCCTGAGAGAGGGGTGAGGACAAAAGAGTATGTTGTACTGCCAATTATAATTATCAGTTTACATGTCCAGTGGACATGTGTGCGAAATGGGCAGCTATGTATGGGGCATAATTTTTTTGTGGGAACAGATTGCCCTTTTTTTTTTTTTTTTTCAGGTGAGAGTGGAATGTGAGGTAGAGGAAGTAGGTATATTTGGGGAGGTAGGCTGGGGAGGTAAACAGACAAGACAAACAAGATGCATACAGGGGTGGAATTTGACACATAGGGTGGGTGAACACAATTGATGGGGAAGGATGTTTGGAAATCGCAAGCCCATGAGCCCACAGATGGTAACAGAGGAACTGAGATCCCCACCCATGGGCAGTCACCACTGCACCTTCACAGTCCCGAGGGTGGCTGTGCTGAGGGCTGTGTAGGACAGGCAAGCTCACCCAAGAGACACGCCACTCTTGCCTCGAGCTGGCATAGGGGATCAGCGACTGAACGCTGGATCTCCCTACGCACCACAGCCTGGACCTATGAAGGGTGACAGGTGGCCCTTCTCTGCCCACGCTTGCACGGGGGGACAAGCCCCATCCCCATCCCCTGCAGTGCTTCCACCCAAAGGTGGCACAGGACCAATGGAGGAGGGGAGCCCAGGCTGGGCATCAGACCTGCTGGTGCCAGGTGCACTTGCCAGCTGAGAAGGGACAGGTGTGTCCGCTGGGACCAGCCTTCCCATATTTTCTGTGAGTAGATGTGTTTAATTACAACATAAACAACAGTATTCCAGATTAGTTGTAACAGCATGCAGTAATATTCCCATTAACCCAACACACCAAGGTTCCAACAGTTGAACAGCAGGCATAACACATGCATATATTGAACTACAGTGGATATTCCAGCAGCATGCAGGGATGTTTGGTAGCAACAGGCTACCATGATTGTGGTGTTTGAACAGGGCACATGCATCAACATGAATGCAAATATTTATAGAACAATAGGACATATGTCCCAACAAATATTTAAGATTACACATACCCATTGAGTTGTGGAATTACATGGTTTATGCACAAACAGTAGGGTGTAGAAAAAAACCTCAATTAACATCTTATAATTACCTTTAGTCTACACTACATTCCTAGTGACTGCAAGTGTATATCCCCTACATGTATTATTATACTTGCCACCAATCATTAGGTTGTGTAATGGGTTTGGCTAGTTCAATATATACCTGACCTATATCTGACATACTAACTGTCCAAGATACAGATGTTACTGCTACATATTTCTTGATTGCAGTTATATGTCTTTATCTACATATCTGGATGTTTTCACATGACATTTTCACTTCAGTTTGTACAAAACCCTGCATTTCTTGAAGCACACTCACATTTCTGGGGAACAAATTAACATGCTACTCGTGTGCCAGATTTACTTATGCATGCCAGCCAGTAACTGACTGTTGAGGACTGTATATATGCTTCACAGCTCCTAGCACTTCCATCACCCACTTTAGATGGGACTGCACAACTTTGAGTTGACAGCACTTGTTAAAACAGTACTATTTGTATAATGCAAGAGTACAACAACATTTCAAACTAAGTGACGCAGACACACTCTGGGTTTTAGACCTTTATTTATGACATTACACACTTTTCCACAGGCTCACTCCTTTATTTGTTATAACAGTGCATATGGAAGACATATTATACCTTTATTAATAGGTTAGAACACTCTTTTTCAGGTTCACTCACTTATTGGATATGACAGTACCTGCAGAGATATTATTCCAAACATATTTTAACTCTCTTAATGGGTTACTACACTCTTTTTCTGGCTCTATGACTTTTTTATCTGACAGTACATGCAGAGGACTTATTCAGGCTATTTTATGGCTGTATTATTGGACTACAACACTTTATTTCATGCTCTCTACACTATTTTATATAACAATACATGCAGAATAATCACTAACCTGCCTGGTGGTGCAGCCTTAGCAGCCTATCTCCATAGGCTTGCTGATTCGCAGCACGGTCACCTGCAGCTGTAAAGTAAATGAAGGGATATTGAGACATTCCTATTTATTATATAGACTAAATTAGCATGTCCAACATACTTCATTCCATGGCTACTTACTCAGTGGTGGGGCATCTCGCATGCCACGGGCCTCCTGCATCCATTGGTTCAGTCGGTCCTGCTTCCATCTCTTCAGGTCTGCATGGTGGTGACGGACCTGCTCACCAGTCCAAGGAACACCTGTGGCACTGGTGAGGTCATGAGCTAACTGGCTCCAAGCCTCTGCCTTGTACTCCATCCCTTGGAACTGGCCCTGCAGGAGTCTTGCCTCATGACAGTGGACAAGTAGCCAAACCATGTATTTCGACTCCTCGATGCCCCAATGTTGCGCTCGGAAGCGTGTACCCTCTCCTACACCAGCCATTCTAACTGCAGATGTAAGCTACAATCAGTTATGGTGAGTATTCCCGCCTATGGGGCTTAAATATGCCACATTTCCCACACTTTTTTGTGATTGGCCATTTTTGACTATTCTCGGCTGACTGCAGACCTGCTTAGTCATGGTTAATCTACCATTTCTAAGTATATGTATGTTAACAGTGGCTGTTCCTCCTAAGCTGTCATGGCTTAGTGGTTTTGTACTTAGATTATGATGCACAGGGTCCTGGGTTCGAACCTTGTCATTCTTTTATTTTAATACTGTCTAGACAGGCTAGGGGGTGTGGCTGCATTTAAGCAACTTAGCTCTACGTTGCTCCATGGTGCCCTACGGTGCCCTGGTTGGTGCAGCACGCACGTTCGCACAAACATATTGCGTTGGGTAAAGCGCTTTTAAACTTTGGGCAACTCTATTGCGCTGGGTAAAGCGCTATTAAACTATGGGCACCTGTATTGCACTGGGTAAAGTGCGATTAAACTATGGGCACAGCTATTTAGCTGGGTAAAGCACTATTAAACTATGGGCACCTCTATTTAGCTGGGTAAAGCGCTGTTAAACTTTAGGCAACTCTATTGCACAGGGTAAAGCGCTACTTAACGGCAGCCTTTTCTTTGTGCAAACGCTCTACCATTATGCTATTGCTATTTGCTGTGATTTGCATAAACATTCTTTCTTATGCTCTTCCATGTCGGAATTGCTAACTACAGCTAAGCAATGGGCACACCCGCGCACACACGTGCAAATACCGGCAGCTATATCGTGGATTTTAAAAAAATAAAATTAATTTATTACTTTTTATAACTTTGATGGGGGTTTACAGTGTCAGGGAGTGTGGTGTTGGGTGCAAGCACATTTGAGCGAACTCGCTCTTGTGTGTTGACATTTTGCTTTTCAAACCCCTTGCAGGGGCGTGGACATTTAGACTGCTCAGCAGTTGGACACACCCCCTGCTTTCCTACTCGGTCCATGTAAGAGTTACGGTTGAGTCAGCGTACCCTCATGAATATTCATGACACTCTGACCTCATACCGTTCAACTGCAGCCTCCGAGTAAGGCATATTAAGTCTTACACGGAGGTTTCGTGAATCCGGGGGTATGTTTTTAGGTTTCTCAGCGCACGTGAATGTTTTATCATATCGTCAACGAGTTTTATTTGTTAGTGATTACTGCTGAATATTTTTTGTTAGTCTGTACTGGACTTAAACACTGTTTCCTCTATAGACCATTTAGGAATCTTCAATATGATTTTAGTCGTCAGAAAACTGAAATGGATTCTGTTTATTTAATATAGTGGAAAAAGATTCAGTGTCATCTATCTATAACCTATTCTTTTGTATCCTTTATTTATTTATCCCTTGTTAACCAAGTTAGTCCTACTAGGCTAGAAGCCTCTTTCAAGGGAGACCCAATGTGGTATTTATGCTGCTGGGGAGATTTGTCAAGGGCATTGGGGAACTTCCCTTAATCGTCATTGTTGTGATGGGACCCATTTTGCAGGAACACTTTCTGTTTCCATTCCAGGTATAGAGGTGGCCCAGAAAAAAACAGGGAGGCAGAGGGAGAGAGAAGAAGACATAAACTGAGAAGTAGTAAAAGGAGAAAAGAATTCTATTGGTAAAATGGAGAAAGACAGAAAAGGAAATTTTAAAGGGACAAGTACAAGAGAAAAAAGATAGAAAATGGATGAAAAAGAATATATACAGCTAATGACCGGGTTTGGCATAATAGTTAAGGTATTTGACGACAGATACAAGGTACAGTGTTTGATTTTTCTCCTTTGAGAGGGTAACTGGCTTGGGTTAGAATGGTATATTAAGAAAAATTATGAAAGCATAACTGTAAGGAAAATGGAAAATTAAAATTTTAGAGTGTTTTCAGTAAACATGAATGGTATTAAGAATACGGCAAGAAGAATAGGGATTTTGGAGTGGTGTAATACATGTGATGTAGATGTAATTATATTAGATGACATAAGATTTTTAATAAAAGAAGAAAGATTATAAACAGAGAAACTATGGGGGGCTAATCTGAAATTTTAGAAATGAGAGATGTTCTGGAATACCAGTACTGTGTAGAAATACAGTAAAGATATTAGATGTAACTTTAGCAAAAGTGGGAAGATTAATCATTGCAGACTTAAAATGGACAGAACGAGTGTATAGAATTATAACATTATTTGCTTATACTAATTGTAAAGAAGGGGAAATTATATTTCATCAGATATTAGACTATGTAATAACAGTAAATATGAATATTGTAATAATGTGAAACTTTAATTGTGATTTAAGAGGCAAGCATAAAAAGAAAGGAAATGATATAAGAAAAACATTATCAGCAAAGGGAAATATGCCATATAAAAAGAAAAATGATAGAATATGTTTACATTGTCAAGAAGAAGAAGAAACAACGTATGTTTTTGAAATGTAAAAGAGTAAAAATGCTATGAGGAAAACTGTGTAAAGAAGATTTTTTGAAGATATAAAAAGTGGATAAAATAAACATGGATATGATTAAATATGGATATTATAAGAAAAGAAGTAAACAATATGTTAAAAGAATAAATAAAAAAGTTATTTTATGCCATATGGGTTATATGGAATGAAAGAATAAACTAAATTATGTTTAATGGTAATTGAATTTTACCAACAAGTAAAATCAGATGGTGGTTATAGAAAGAGTAGTGAGGGTCTTATAAGGATGAAAATTTAGTATGATTGTAAAACAAATTATGAATATGTGTAAATAATTTTGTATATCTGTATATTTGTACTTTTGGAAATATTTGTAAATATGTTGTAAATAAGAGTTCTTTTTGTATACAGATAAAGGACCTCTACTCTTTTTGAAAAGTGGTGCGGGATCTTTTACATTCACCTGTGTACCACCAACTCAAGCAGATGGGACCTCAGTCTAATGTCTCATCCAAAGGACAACACCCTCAGGAATGCAGCACCACCCTTGTGGATCATTGCAGTGTCAGCAATCCATCTACTCAGTGTGGGAATAGTAGGAAGAGCCTTCCACACCAAAGGCAAGTGTGCCAGCTGTTGCATCACTAACATTGCTTTTTAGTATCTATTCTTTTGAGAAGAGGGACTTATATGTAATGTGTGACTAAAGCTGATTGGACAGAGCACCCTGCTGGAAAGAATGATATGGTGTACATGACACCTATCATGTATATAGAATGGTGAGACTTGAAAAGAGGAATACCGGTGTAATTGTACTTCTTAAAAAGAAGGGAAAAGTTAGAATCAGTAAGTGGTTGAGCGTGATATTTGCTGTACAAAAAAAAAAATATGTTCACTCTTGGAAGGAAAAAAGCACTTGCAATTAAACAGTTTTAAACTAGCTAGCAAAGTCCAAAAGGTTTACAGTAGATTTGTGGCAGTAGTATAAATAAAGCTGTCATTAGGTAACACGGTAAAAAGGGCTAGGCTAAGTAGAGGCTTCCACCTTGCTTCTACCCATAAAACTGCATATACTCCAAGCTAAATATTGGTATGCATGTGTCTGATTGTGACCATGTCTGATTTCAGGTGCAAACATCCCCTTAGATGCTCAATAGAAAATCAATAAAGTAGTGTATTGTCATCATAAGTGACTGTATCTAGAGGATCCACTTACGCATTCTCCCATGTCATCACAGAGGCCTTCAGGACTGCACAATCCACACAGGCTATGCATGCTGAGCAGCTGCATCATTTTGTGTTAACCTATTTTATACATGCATTTGTGTGCGTGTGTGTGTGTGTGTGTGTGTGTGTGTGTGTGTGTGTGTGTGTGTGTGTGAAGCAATTACTATAAATTTAAATTAAAACACATTTAATCATACCTGATAGAAATGCAGTCTTGGATTAAATTAAAAGTGATCTGCACATATATGAGTGTGAGATGTTTGATCTAATATTCATTTGGTCTAATCACAAAATATCTAAAAATTTAATCTAAAGCACTTAGGCCTCAAACTAGTTGTCTTACATAAGGAAGTTTGTGGTCTACACTCCTGTGGCACAAGAGGTAACTTACACCCTTCTGAGTTGGGAATTGCTGTTGAAAGCTTATTGTGTATGTTATTCTAAAAGAGCCTTAGTTTTGGTTTAACTGCTTGGGCTCCAGATCAGTTATTTTACATTAAGAAGGTTTGTGGGCAGTGCTCATGTGGGAGATGCAGGTAGCCTCCAGCCTTCTGAGCTGGGAATTGCTGATTAAAGGCTTATTGTGTCTGTTATTCTAAACGTTTTTAGTTCTGGTTTAAACTGTTGGGCTACAAGCCAGTTATTTTACATTAAGAAGGTTTCTGGTCTACACTGTTGTGGGAGAAGAGGGTAGCCCCCTCCCTTATGAGCTGGGAATTGCTGGTGAAGGCTTATTGTGCCTGTTATTCTAAGTGTCTTTGTTCTGGTTTAAGCACTTGGGCTCCAAGCCAATTATTTTACATTAGGAATGTTTGTGTTCTGCACTCCTGTGGCATTACTGGCTAGACAGATTTTTTAACTACTAGAGTATCTAGTTTGCTTATAGCTGACCATTGTTCATCAAGTTCCTTGTCTTATTGACTTGCTCAATATTTAAGTTTTCCTCACTCTTCCCTAGTAGATTGGTAGCAATGGATGTCACTCTTCCTTAGTAGATTGGTAGCAATGGATGTCACTCTTCCCCTAGTAGATTGGTAGCAATGGATGTCACTCTTCCCTAGTAGATCGGTAGCAATGGATGTCACTCTTCCCTAGTAGATTGGTAGCAATGGATGTCACTCTTCCCCTAGTAGATTGGTAGTGATGGATGTCACTCTTCCCTAGTAGTTTGGTAGCGATGGATGTCACTCTTCCCTAGTAGTTCGGTAGCGATGGATGTCACTCTTCCCTAGTAGATTGGTAGCAATGGATGTCACTCTTCCCTAGTAGATCAGTAGCAATGGATGTCACTCTTCCTTAGTAGATTGGTAGCAATGGATGTCACTCTTCCCCTAGTAGATTGGTAGTGATGGGTGTCACTCTTCCTTAGTAGATCGGTAGTGATGGATGTCACTCTTCCCTAGTAGATCGGTAGCGATGGATGTCACTCTTCCATAGTAGATTGGTAGCGATGGATGTCACTCTTCCCTAGTAGATCGGTAGCGATGGATGTCACTCTTCCCTAGTAGATCAGTAGCGATGGATGTCACTCTTCCCTAGTAAATCAGTAGCAATGGATGTGTACTTCCCAACTCTCTCCCTCTCCCTCTCTCTCTCTGTGGCTATTCTGGTTGAGATGGGTATTCTGAGGCATTGTAACAATTGCATCATCTACACTGACAACTCACTTATTCTTAATAAAACAGGTACAGTATGCAAGAGGTGGAAATGCACTCTAACTCTGAAGGCAAAACTCTGTCATACAACCAAAACTAATCCTATAGAGGTTGTCAGTGACACTTGCATCATGCCTTCTGTACAGGTAAAGACCGTACACATAAAACTACTTACGCTGAGGCACTTACAGGTAACCTTCTTAAAACACAAAGAACTGCACAGTACAATTAAAGAAAGGTTCCTCAGCCATCACGTAAACACCACCCACAGCTACACATAGTAACGCTGTATCCAGTGCCTCCACTGCTAAGGCCTTAAGGCAAACCAGCACACAGCCAAATTTCCTGGTCACTGATGATTCTATAGTGAGGCACAATGATGTCCTCCTCACCAGACTAAGTAAGGAGAGATTGACAGTTAGCTGCCTTTCTGGGGCTAGGATCTGACAAGTCACACAGGCCCTCAGGCCATTGAACCACAGGTACCAGCATGACTCTGTCGTAGTACATCTGGGTGTTAATGGCCTGAGAAGTACCTTCCTTGACTATGTGAAGTGAGACATGATCAAACTCACTGATCATGTTTCTCTGGCAGGTATAAGCCTAGCACTGAGCAGCAGCCATACTACCTTCTCCAAGGATGATGCCACGTTACCAAAAATAATGATTGATTTTAACAATTGGCTTAGCTTCTGGTGTCAATCCAGGGAGGTACAATATTTGATGGCCTGTTAGGACATGGTTGACAGACCATGCTGCTTTGCCAGGGATGGTCTGCATTTATCCCCTCTAGACTTTCAGATATTGGCAAAAACCTTTTCCACCCCCATAGTACCTTTTTAGGCAATGCCAAACTGATAAACCTACTGACTTAACCGAACCTATAAAGGAATATCTGAAGGTGGTACTGCTCAACACTAGAAGTCTTAACAAGAAACTCCACTCTCTGCAAGTTTTCCTCTACTTGGAAAGTGTAGACAACTGTGTAGTAATGGATACATGATTTTAAGTTGCTGAGAGTACCCCAGCAGTCCAAGGTTATAATGCCTTTCACACCTTTAGACCAGTTACTGCATAGGAGGGAACTAAAGGTGGAGGAGTCTCAGTCTATATTAAAAACAATCTCGCATCCAGACTAGTCAAAGTGCATGACCCACTGGAACTCGTATATGTGCAACTCACCATAAACATGGTGTCATTATCATATTATTACAACAGATATGTTCCTCCATGCCCCGGGAAACCCATACTACCTATCTCAGTGTAATTGAGTCCCTCACCATTCAACCCAATATGATACTCACAGGGAATCTCAACTACCCCTCTATAGATGGGGAATCTACACCACTTCTAATACACAAGCGCAGTGTTTCCTAAACTTTGTGAATACCAACATCCTGGAAGAGTTGGTCTATTCTCCTACCAGGCATACCAGTATCCTTGAGTTTGTACTCACAAATATGGGGGGGGGGCAATTTTGCTTACCCATTGTAATATCTTCACTCATCAGATCTGACCATAAGGCAGTATTACCGGAAATAAAAATTAAATACAGGGATCCAGAGAAACCAAAAACCTTTAGGAACTATTCCAAGGCTATCCTGTCTCTGCAATGCCTTGACTAAAGTCCAAGCACCTCCAAACCTAGTAAACACCATAGCATACACCGAGCTATTTACAAAATCTCTGTACAGCCATATTGATGGAGGTATAGTGTGAGCTGTGCTCACTCGTATTAAGAATAAGACACACTTAAAAGACAAGCCACCCTGGTGGAATCACTATATCAATCAGTTATACAACAAAAGAAAAAAAATATTGGCCAAGCTTAGGGAGAAGAGAGCCATGCATACTAAAAGCCCCATGACCAATCTAAACAGGATGCTAAGAGGGTTAAGTAATACTTCAAAGGCTAAATTTGAAGCAAAAAGATAGCTTCTCAGGTAAAGGACATCCACAATGCTTTTTACAGCTATGTCTATACTCTCAGAGGGAATGCACAGATCTTACTGTAAATGGCATCTTCCATAATGAACCAGAGACCATTGCCAACCATTTTGATGACAGGTTCATCTCAAATTTCTCCCCCCACTCCCCCCAGTAGTTCAAAGGAAATACCATATGACACAACCCTTCCCAATCATTACTAGGGAGCAGGTCATTGATGCACTGTCTGAGGCCAAAAACACTACAGTGACGGGCCCCAATAACATCCCAGGATGTTAAATAAATAGCATGAAACATGACCTCTCTGTTTCACTTGAATCAGTTTTCAGTTGGAGCCTTCAGTCAGGTTTGTTTCTAAGGAATTGAAGATGGCTAGAGTTATTTCCCTGTACAAAGGAGGTTCAATCACTGATCCAGGTAACTACAAACCCATAAGGCTTACCAGCCTCATATGTAAGGCCATGGAAAGAATCATCATGGATATGGTAAATGAGAACAAAGGTAACCTGCAAATGCTGGACCCATCACAGTTTGGCTTTGTTAAAGGAAGGCCATGCCCATTAAATCTGGTGGACTTTTTAGAAATTCACCAAAACACTTGATGAATGTAAGACTGTGCACACAGCTTACCTTCACCTGGCCAAGGCTTTTGATACAATACTCTACTCAGGCATTATAGACAAGATAGCTAATTTAGATATAAACCCTTTCATCACCCACTGGATAGCCAACTGGCTCACTGATAGGACCCAGGAAGTCAAAATAGGTGAGGCTACCTTCACCAAGATGCCAGTCACTAGCAGAGTCCCCAAGGGCTCGGTTATGGGCCCACTCCTTTTTAACATCTATTTCTCCGAAATGAAAGCAAATGCTAAAGGTTTCTGGCTGACTAAGTTTGCAGATGATTGCAAGCTAGGGATTATCATCGACTCCTCCCTGCAGAAACTAGCATTCTTCAAGAAGGTCCATCTCTGACTAACAAATGTTGCCAAACCCATGGTGTTAAATTCGGGTCTATATCAAATATTCGAAGTCTTACAACTTCGAACAACATATGGCCAAACCCATATGTTCAGAGTTGTAAAACTTTGAATACCTAAAAAAAAAAAAAAAGAAAAAACTTTTTTTGACTGCTTTAAGCCAGGGGGCAAGACCCCCTGCACCCCCCACACACCCCCGTTCTTTAAATATACCAACTCCGAGATCGCCCTACAGTGTAGGAAAGGGAAATCTTCCATTTCTGCACTAAAGTGCGATCTCAGAGTTGGTATATTTAAGTGGTGGGGGGTGTCCCCTGTTTTTTTTTTTATGTTTGAAGTTCTGAAACTTCAATCATTAAAGTTCAAACTTTTAGAACTTTGAACATATGATATAGACCCATTAAAATCAATGCTACAAAATGCATAATTGTACCCTTTGGGAAGTCAACCCTCTCAGCTAGTTACCATGTTGATAATACACCCCTAAGACTTGACCCATTGGTCAGGGATCTGGATATACACATAAGCAGTAGCCTTACCTTCGATTACCACGTGGCCACAGTGGTGAGGAAATCCTTTTATGTTGCACAACTTATAAGAAAGGGTATGGCAGCTAGGTCCAAAGAGGTCATTATTTCACTGTACTCCACCTTTATTAGACTAATTATATAGTACAGTGCTCCCTTTAGTATGTACCTGACCAGGCATATGCAGTAACTAGAGCAAACACAGAGGTTGCTTACAAAAAGAATACAAAGTAACAAAGCTACATTATTCAGAGCACCTTAAAGCCCTTCCCCTCTAGTCAGTCTCCTATAGATTGTGAATCTTCAACATATTCGTAAGTTAAAGAGTACCAGAAATACAAGGTCTAAGACCTGAATTTTGTCTGTGACTTAAGCAGAACATGCTGGAGAACAGATAAGTGTCCTAAAGACTGCCCTTCCAATGGAACAGGCTTCCCATCCATGTGAGGCTGAGTTTGTCTATTACCCATTTTAAGTGAAATTTAGACCAGTGGATGGGGAATAGGAAATTTACACCAGGCCTGGCACCTATGTCCCTTATGGGTAGATGTAATTTATAAATGCCTGTCTCTCAATGTCCTTTTTGGATACAGGACATCACTATTCTTTCATGAAAACTTGGCTAGGCTTAGAAAGACCCCCCCCCAACAAGTTATTGGCCTAGTAACAATCTATGAAACTATGAATCTATGAATTCACATTTTATGCAATCACATTTTATAGAAATGTAAGAGATTAGGACTAAGGATAACTCTGCAGAATGTCAGATTGTGCGTACAGCTAATTTAGCAAAATGTAGCAACAATAAAAATAAAAATAAAGTCTTCTATCCAGAGGAAAAATCAGTTCAGATAAGGGTTTAAGCAGATCTTTATTTGATGATGGATGAGCATCCTTGTCTGAACATCTTTTTTTTATTTTTGCTTAGTTTTGCTAAGTTAATCGATGAAGTAAGTTAAACTGATCAAAAACAAACACCGGCTTGCTGGAATACGGTAATAAAGGTTCCACAGATCCTCTGATGTTCACCACCTGATATTTAATCCACAAAAACACACACACAGGTCTACAAATAACGTAATGACATGAAGCCAAAAGACAAAAAACAAAAAACAAAAGTTTAGCGCTTTCATCTGCTTAAAGCAGACTTCCTCAGAACAACTCTTGTATACACATCCTCTGTATTTGAACAGTATTTGGCGCCAAAATCTGTTGTAAGATTTTAAAATTTAAAGGCATATGCCTAATTATATTGCACTTCCTCCATACTCAATTTTTACTTGTACTAGGGAATTATAATTTATTACATTCTTCTTATGTTAAAAACATCTATTATATAAAGTTCATATATATAAATATATTTATAAAAAACTATATGTATGTAAAATATTTAAAATATATTTTTAAAAAATCTATATATGTACATTGAAATATCTCTCTACAATGTTTATGCATAGTGATAATAAATAATTGATGATAAATAATACATCAATAATACATAATATACAATATAAAATCAATACAATACTGTATGATATATAAATATACTATATACTGATGTACTGAATTGTTAAAGTTAGACTATGTACAATGGTTCTATTCCTTTACAATAATTGTTGCCTATTGCATGAATGATAATATGGCAGAAAACTAGTAGAACCTTATTTCATACATACCTATACATCGTAATATTATAAATCATATTTTTAAAAAAGGCTTGATGCTAATGAAATCATTTAATCCTGGTTTTCTTGTTGCATCAGTAAACATCTGCCACCAACTCTCTTTACATGCTAAATTGTTCTTCCAGTCTCCTCCTCTGGGGTTATATATATAGGATAATATTACGATGTATAGGTATGTATGAAATAAGGTTCTACTAGTTTTCTGCCATATTATCATTCATGCAATAGGCAACAATTATTGTAAAGGAATAGAACCATTGTACATAGTCTAACTTTAACAATTCAGTACATCAGTATATAGTATATTTATATATCATACAGTATTGTATTGATTTTATATTGTATATTATGTATTATTGATGTATTATTTATCATCAATTATTTATTATCACTATGCATAAACATTGTAGAGAGATATTTCAATGTACATATATAGATTTTTTAAAAATATATTTTAAATATTTTACATACATATAGTTTTTTATAAATATATTTATATATATGAACTTTATATAATAGATGTTTTTAACATAAGAAGAATGTAATAAATTATAATTCCCTAGTACAAGTAAAAATTGAGTATGGAGGAAGTGCAATATAATTAGGCATATGCCTTTAAATTTTAAAATCTTACAACAGATTTTGGCGCCAAATACTGTTCAAATACAGAGGATGTGTATACAAGAGTTGTTCTGAGGAAGTCTGCTTTAAGCAGATGAAAGCGCTAAACTTTTGTTTTTTGTTTTTTGTCTTTTGGCTTCATGTCATTACGTTATTTGTAGACTGTGTGTGTTTTTGTGAATTAAATATCAGGTGGTGAACATCAGAGGATCTGTGGAACCTTTATTACCGTATTCCAGCAAGCCGGTGTTTGTTTTTGATTAGTTTTGCTAAGTTAGCTTTTGCCAAGATCCAACATTTAGGTGAGAGACAAAAATATAAGAAAAAGGAAAGAAGTTGAACTATATCTTTGAAAACTGAAATAAACAAGCTGGACAAACAAATTAAGCATAGTGTGAGACAGTATCTATAAAAATTTGAAGAAAATTTATATAAAGTTGTTGGGTATAATAAGAAACCATTTTATAGATACATAACATGTGGAAGGAGCAAAGACATAAAATCTAATAAAACACACACCGGATTATAGATATATTTGCAAAATCTTATGCAAAACAGTTTTTCTCCACAAAGGGGGGGGGGAATAAAATGTCCAAGTGGCATCCAGGTAACTTCAGATACTGAAATCAAATTAGATTAAATTGAAAAATAACTATGCAAACTGGATCCAAACAAAACACAGGGAGGAGACAGAATTAGTAATAATGATCTGAGAACAATTCAGCAAGAACTTACAGTGCCATTATATCTATTATTCACTAAGTCATATAAATATGGGGAGAATCCTCAGAATTGGAGACATGTACTTATTAAACCTGTCTTTAAGGGAAAGGGGAGTAGGACAAACCCAGAGTCATATAGACCCTTAAGTCTACTTTCATGTTGTGGAAAAATAATGGAGAAGGTAATATTGGATAGGTTATTGTCAAAAGTTGATAGGCTGGGACTTGAAACCATAGATCAGAATCCATATGTTGGAAATAGATCTATAACCACCTATAACATGATGTTTTGTAATAATGTAATAACAGCTATGAATAACAAACTGTGCTGTGATGTAATTTACATAGATTTAACTTCAGCATTTGACAGGGTCATACACAAAACACAGATCAATAAATTAGATCAACTAGGTACTGATGTACTCTTGATAAGATGGATAGCTGCATGGCTTACAAATAGGACATGGCAAGTATCATACAGCAATTGGACAAGTGAAATTCTTTGTTACAGTCAGGGTGTCCCACAGGATTCTATCCTAGGCCCATATTTGTTTAGATTGTATCTTTCAGATCTCTTTTTCATCTGAGGTGTTCTACAGTCTGTTTGCAGATGACTTGAAACTGGGTAAACTGATTACATATGTTACAGATAGGCCATATCTGTAAAATAACTTAACTAAATTGACCATTTGGGCACATGAGAATAATATCCTGATAAAGACATCAAAAACTAAGCATACAATATTTGGGAGACATAAATTGAAGGGTGAAAATTTAATACAGCACATAGTAATTGAAACTGTAGATTCAAGGACCTTGGTATATGGGTAGATCCAGCTTTGAGTTTTTCTAATTGTATCAACCAATTAGTTTATGACAGTAATGAACTATAGGCTGTACAAAAAGATTTATAAAGTCTAGGAAATCAGAAATGATGAAGACATTGTTAGTTACATTAGACCTAAATTTGAGTATGGAATTGCAATATGGAAACCTTATAAGAAAACAACCATGAGTAAAATGGAAAGTGTACAGTGGAAATATACCAAGGGCATCCATGGATGTGAAAATTTAACTTATTATGAAAACCAAATATCTGAACTTGTACAGTGTATCTTATAAATATTTATGTGGAGACCTTATTCAAGTATATAGGGCATTTAGAGATATCTACCTCTGCAAGGGTCCTCTGGGAATGCTTGAGGTTATCAAAAAGTAGTACAGAATCATCAGACAGGCTACGTAGAAGATTCTATAGGATCACAGGATCATAGGAGGTTACTATGCTATTGGCCCTGAGGCCCTTATAATCCTAGCCAAGAGTTTAGCACATGTATAGACAAGTCAGCACCCGATGCCCCTGTCCAGCAGGGACACAGGTTGAATCCCAGGGGTGTATTTTCTGTTTCCCATCCAGTTATCCAGGTTGCGCTTAAAAAGGGGTAAAGAGGTACTCTGCTTGACGTGGAGAGGGAGTCTGTTCCACAGATGGGGGAGTATCTGGGACACAAATCTGTCCCGTCAACAAGTCCTGCTGATGTCACAGACCAGGTTGAGGCCGCTCATGCAGGTTGCTTGAGTGGAGCTTGACTTGCGTATATGTAGCAGTTCCATCAAAGAGGGGTCCGTGATTGCTTTGTATGCCAGACAAAGGTCATCTGTGAGGAATCTGTATGAAACTGAGTAGAGGGATAGAACATTTAGCCTCTCTGTGTATGGTAGATGTTTGAGGCCCTGGAGTCTCCCAGTGAGGAACCTCTTTGGTCTCTCCAGTTGCTGCATGTGCTTTGCGAGGTACATGCCAAAAGGGGCATTGCACTTAATAATGGGCCTTATAAGGGAAGAATACAGGGATGTTATGACCTCCTTGTCCCTGGATGAGATAGCCTTACTTATGAGGTGGGCCATGTAGAAGGCTTTCCCTACAACAGAAGCAACATGGTGGTCAAAAGTCAGGTTGCTATCCAACTGGGTGCCCCAATCCCTCATGACTGATTCCATGCTCAGGACATTGCTATTAATGTGATAATTTGTGGGGGCATTACTCTCTCCAAAGGGGATGATGATGCATTTTTTGGTATTCCTCATTTGTCTGAGTGAGACCCTCTTGGAGGACGTCTACATCACTTAGGAGAATTGATGACACCATCCAGCTTGCAGTCATCTGCAAACTTGGTCAGCCATAGACCACTGATTTTGGCCTGCACCTCAGAAAAGTATATCCCAAATAACAGAGACCCCAAGACCGAACCATGGGGTAGGCCACCTGTTATGGATCTACTGCTTGAGGTGGCTTCTGCTATTTGAACTAGGTGGGTTCTATCAGTGAGCCAGTTTGCTATGCATCTGGTGACATATGGATTGATGCATAGTTGAGAGAGTTTATCTATTATGCCCGAGTGGGGAGTAGTGTCGAAGACTTTGGCCAGGTCAAGGTTGGCAGTGTGCACCATCTTCCCCTCATGCATGGCTTTGGTGACTGTCTCAAAGAAGTCAACCAAATTCAACAGACATGATCTTCCCTTGATGAAGCCAAATTGCATGGGAATGAGTGTTTGGAGGTTGCCAATGTCCTTGTTAATGAGGTCCATGATAATCCCTTCCATGGCCTTGCAGATCAGGCTAGTTAGGTTGATGGGTCTATAATTTCCCAGATCGGTGGATGCTCCACTTTTGTGCAAAGGGATGACAATGGCTATCTTCCACTCAGCTGGGATAAAGCCAGTGCTCAGGCTTTGGTTGAATTGGGTGCCTAATGGTGCTGCAAGTTCTTCCCTGAGTTCATGTAGGATGCAGCCTGGGATGTTATTGGGTCCCATGGAGGTTGTATTTTTTTATTTTGAGAGAGCATTGATAACATGTTCCCTAGATATAAGGAGAAGGGGGCAGGTACTGGGGATGTCCTGTTTTACTGATGGGGAGGACAAAGGGGTGAGGTTTTCACTGAATCTGTCAGCCAGCAAGTTTGCTATATCTATGGCATTTGTATATGTGGTGTTCTTGACCACCAGTTCTGAACAGATCTGGGTGCTTCCCTTGAGACTGTGGACATATATGAAGAAGGCCTTATGATTGTCTTTAGTAGATGTGGCCAGTTTGGACTCAAAGTTTACTTTGGAGCATTTCAGTAGTGCTCTTATTTGCTTGCTCAGGCTAAGGAGAGATTGCTTCCAATTGGGCACCTGCTCCTTCTTGGTCTTGGATAGCATTTTTTTCCTTTTGTTATAGAGTTTATTTATTGCAGATGTCCACCAGACAGGTTTACTATTCCTTGCGGAGGATGATTTAGTCCTGTCAGGTATTCCTGATTCCATGCATCTTTATAAATGCTCATATAGTGCTTTGGTGTAGTTTTGGATATTGGTGCAAGTTCCTACAGAGGGAGAGGGGGCTGTGAAGGTGTTTATACCATACCTCAGGAGGCTGTAATCAGCTTTGGAGAAGTTTTTATGTCTGATCCTAGCTAGTTGGGGATTGGGGAGATAGTAACTTTGAATGCTTGCATTAGGGAGGATGATACTGTATGGATGCTGCAGTGGTTACTCATGTTGGCTAGTACTAAGTCCAAGATATTTTCACCTCTTATGGGGGTATCAACTAGCTGTTCCAAGGCATTTGTATTTACAAAATAGAGGAATCTCTTGGCGTTTGTGTTCTGGCATGAGTAGTTCTTCCAGTCTATGTTTGGGTAGTTAAAGCCACCCGGGATCAGGGTAAAGTGTTGAATCTTGATAGATTTGAACAGGTCCAGATAGGCAGAATGGGCATCTTCAGTTAGATTTGGGGGCTGGTAGCTAGTTATGATTTGAAAAGGGGTCTTGTCAATGGTTAACTGCAGCTGGAGTGTCTTCTGTGCATCATACTGTTTGACCAGCCTGGAGTTGTGTTTGCCTTTAATATATATTGAAACTCCACCTCCTTTGGCTTTACTGCCCACATTTTGGGGTCTGAATGTATTATAGGATGTGGAACCAGGTAAGGATTGGGTGCTGTCTGCAGCTTTGAACCAGGTTTCTGTGATTGCAGAGATGTCAGCATTTTCCAGCGTTTAGAATGCTTGCAATGAGTGCAGTTCCATGTTTAGACTCCATTGCACTTAGCAGCATGACCTTTAATTTGTGTTTTATTGAAATTTTTATGTTGGTAGTTTTAACCTCATCACTTTTCCTAAAGAAGAGACTATGGGGGAGGCAAGAACCTTTGTCAGAAGCCTGAACCCCAAATGAGACAGATGCAGGCCATCTCTGGCAAAGCATCATGGTCTGTTGATCTTATCTTCCCAGGCCATCAGGTACTGGATCCCCCTGGAATGACACCAGAAACTAAGCTAATTGTTAAAGTCAATCATTTTCTGTTTGTAGAGAGACATCATTCTGGATGATGGTAGAATGCTGCTTAAGGCTAGGGACACACCTGCCTGGGACACATAATCAGTGAGCTCAATCATGTCTCTCTTCATATAGTCCAGGGAGGTATGTCTCAAGTCATTCACACTAACAGGGACTATGACAGAGTCATAACAGTACCTGTTGTTGAAAGACTTGAGTGCATATGTGATATGGTGGATTCTGGCACCTAACAGACAATTAACTGTGACTTTCTCCTTATCCAGGCTGGTGAGAGGCACATCTGTGTGTCTCACAATGGAGTCTATTATGACTAATATGTTGGGTTTATGATGAAGCCTTAGTGGCTGTGAGACACAGGTGTGTGGACTATGCATGGTATGTGGTGTGAAAGGCTGTGGAGATCACGTGTGTTTTTGCCTCAGAGGTCTGCTTTGTTTAGGTATGTTTATGTTGAGGACCTCCGCATATGTCGGCATGTGTTGTGCAGGTATGGGTGGTGTTTGAAGTGTAGTGATTCTACTGACAACCTTTTCATTGCCAGATATACTGTCTTGAGAGGGGGAGAAAGCATGGACTCTAGTTTCCTAATGTAATTGCATCTCTCACAAATTGTGTTTCTAGATGGTAGTAGTAGATGGTTGTCCATGTACGAGTCATTTGCTACACTGTCTCAAGATGCCCATATCAACCAGACTGGCAGGAGAAACTGTAGGGAATTGTCCATCCACATTTGTCAGAATCTGAGGGAGAAGGGCTAGGGAGAGCTAAAGGAATGGGCCTAAAGCCCAAGTGCTTAAACCAAAACTAAGAGCCTTAGAATAACACAATTTAGACAGGCTATAAACCAGAAGTAATAAATGCAACAGAAAAGATGCAATTGAACACTTTAGAGAACAGGCAGCAATTATAAGGAAAAAAGCAAGATGAAGTAACAGAGTAGTAGGAATAAACAGAAATACAGCAACATATAAGCAGCTGAAGAAGAAATAAATAAAAAGAAGTAACAAGACAATCTTCCGGCGATATTTATTCAGACTAATGCCCCTGGCCGACAGTCACAGCAAACAAGAAACTCCAACAAATAAAGTTGCAGTGTGTTTGTAAGTTGCATGTGTGGTTAGGGTAGGCAGGTGAGTGCATGAGTGTGTAAATGTTGGATGTGTTGCTGTTTGTATATGTGTGTGTGTGTGTGTGTGTGTGTGTGTGTGTGTGTGTGTGTGTGTGTGTGTGTGTGTGCGCGCGCACAAGGGACTGTAGAATGTCTGGGTGTGAGTTTGCTGTTTATTCCTGTTTGTGCAATCTCAGAGTTAGTATATATATATATATATATATATATATATATATATATATATATATAAAAGTAGGAGGGTAGAGGGCACAGCCCCCCCCACATGAGGGGGTGCAGCGAGGCTTGCCCACCTGCTTATATGTAGTATAAGTGTGCTGGTTTGTGTTGTTGTGTTTGTGAATGTTTTGTTGTAGTGTGGGTAGGATAGTGTATTTGTTGTGTGGTGTATGGTATGTTAATGTTCAATATTTTGAATTTTGCGGTTTTGGGATTTTGAACGTTTGCCTTTATGGTCTCGAGATACTGAAATTATTCGAGATTTCAATAGTTTGAGATTATAAAGGGGAAATATATATATATATATATATATATATATATATATATATATATATATATATGTATAGATTCACTTCATAATCTCAAAATACTGAAACATTGAATTTCAGCATCTCGAGACCATGACAGCAAATCCACAAAACACCGAAACCACAGAACACCAACATTCAAAAACCAGAACATACCGTAAACACAGCACACATACATACACCAAAATACCCACATCACAAAATACACAAACAAAACTACACACATACATAACTCATAAACACATAAGCAGGGAGGCAAGCTCCCCTGCACCACCCACCCCCTATTTAGATATATACTAACTCCAAGATCGTGCAAACAAGACACAACAGCAAACTCACACATGCACATTCTCCAGTCCCTCTCACACATATCAAACATATCACCACACTCACATACACTCTAACTCACACTCAAAACCCTTACAAAACACTCACTTACCTGACATAACACCTATATCCACACACAGCACTGCGCACCATCAACACACAATCCCAGAAACAACGTAGCGTAAGTCCATAACCGCAAATTCGAGATATTCAAATTCGTGATTAAGAACTTTCGCTATTCTCAACATTCGGCTTTATAGTCTCGAAATACTGAAATTTGACATTTCAGTATTTCAAGATTATAAAATGCTCCCATATATATATATATATATATATATATATATATATATAATATAATATATATATATATATATATATATATATATATATATATATATATATATATATATATATATATATATATATATATATATATATATATATATAAAGTGGAAAGGGAGAGAGGAGGAACAAAACATAATTGAAGGTTAAGAGACTAAGGGGTTTGGCCTTCCAAAATGATCTCTGTATTAGAAAGAATGAGTTAATGTGATGCCAATGTAATAAAATCTTGTTTTTTTAGGATACCAAAGAAACTTGAATAAAATATTTTTTAATTTCTTTTTAGTTGCTATAGGTGGAGCAGTATTAAAGCTTGACTAATAAAATACAATTTTGGGTAATAATATAATTTTAATTAGTCTGTCTTCAAATGTGAAAAAAAATCGATTCCACTTGTCAATTAAACTTCTAGTTGATCTTATAAGGTGTTGATTGATAATTGGTTATGGGTGATTTTTTTTATAGTTAGATTCGATGAAGACACATAAATATTTAATGTAAATACCCTCCCATTATATATTCTTGCTAGATTTCAATTAGGTGGTAACATTCTTGTTTATTAGAAGTGCTTAAGTTTAATTATGATTCAATTTTAATCCTGATATATTTGCAAAAGAGTCTAAATTGTTCAAAAAATGATCTATTGAGTTTTCAGTGTTGTTACAAGTTATTAATAAATCGTCTGCAAACAATTGCATCTTAGGGGATAAGTTGTTTGAAACTTTATATCCTTTAATATTCTTGTTATGTCTAATGTTGCAGTTTGCAAGAGGCTCCTTGGGTATGGCAAAAAGTAATGGAGAAAGGTGGCATCCTTGCTTTGTGACATTTAATATCGTGAATGGACTAGATAAAAATGGAGCCAATCTTTACACAGGAAGTTGTTTTCATTTAGTTTTTTGATCAGTGTAACAAAATCTAAAGAAAAGTTATAGTCTTGTAAAACTTTAAGTAGGGATGACCAACTTAAAGAATTGAAGGAGTTATCTATGTCAAGGGTTATAGTAGAGAACTATTTTTTTTTTCTTTTTGATAAGTCTACTAGCTAAAGTAGTCTTATTATAGGTTCATAGATTCATAGGTTGGTACAAAGCTATTGGCCTTAGGGCCTATACAAGCCTAGCCATAATAATTCCCTGGATATTTCTTCTCACAATATTTACTTCCCTGGACCCCTGTCTAGCAGGGTGACTGACATGATCCCCGGGGTGAATTTCCTATCTCCCATCCAATCATCAAGGTTCCTTTTGAAGAGGGCCAAGGAGGCACTCTGCTTGACATGTATGGGCAGTCTATTCCAGAGTATGGGGAGTCTCTGGGTCAGGAACCTATCCCTCCAGCATGTTTTGTTCATTGTGATGACAAGGTTTAGATCTCTGGAGCATGTGGCTCTGAGGGATTGCGATTTCTTTAAGTGGAGCATGTCCAACAGCTCAGAGTTTGACATGGCCTTGTATGTTAAGCAGAGATTACCTCTGAGTAGATGATATGCCACAGAGTATCGCTGGAGTTTTTTTAGACGGTCAGCATTTGGCATCTGCTTTAGGCCTGTGATTCTTTTAGTGAGGTATTTATGTGGCCTTTCCGACTGTTGCAGATGTCTTGTGAGGTACATACCAAACAGGGTGTTATACTCTATAATGGGTCTAATGAGGGATGAGTACAGTGGGACAATGACCTCCTTTTTTCTGGATGAAAAGCCCTTATGAGGTGTGCCACATAGAAGGATTTCCTGACTGTTGTGGTGATATGGTTATCGAAGGTAAGACCACTGTCCACCTGTGTCCCTAAGTCTCTCATCACACTTTCGATGTTTAGTGTACTGCCACCTATGTGGTAATTCATGGGTACATGTTTTTTTTCCAAAGGGGATAACTATAAATTTCTTGGCTTTAAGCTTGAGCCCATGGCTCTGGCACCAGGCATCTGTTTCTGTAAGGCCCTTTTGTAGAATATCCACATCATTTGGGGATTCAGTAATGGCTCCCAGTTTGCAGATATCTGCAAACTTTGTTAGCCAGAGTCCCTTAGTGTTGGCCTGTACTTCAGAGAAGTAGATGCCAAACATGAGTGGTCCCAGGACTGAACCCTGAGGTACTCGACTTGTCACTTGTCTGGAGCTGGATTTGGAATCGGCTACTTTTATAGTCTGGGTTCTGTCAGTAAGCCAGTTGGCAACCCATCGAGTGACATAGGGATTTATGCCCAGTTTAGTAAGTTTATCTATGATTCCAAAGTGGAGGATGGTGTCGAAGGCCTTGGATTGGTCCAGATAGGCTGTGTGGACCGCCTTATCCTCGTCCACAGCTCTAGAGACTGATTTGAAAAAGTCAATCAGGTTCAGGAGACAAGATCAGCCCTTCATGAACCCAAAATGGGTGGGGTCCAGTGTTTTAAGGTTGCCAATGTCTTTGTTTATAAGTTCCATGGTAATGTGTTCCATGCCCTTGCAGATCAGGCTCGTCAGACTGATGGGACTGTAGTTCCCAGGATCCAAGGTGGATTATCTTGTACCTTTCTTTTTTTATCTAAACCAGTTTGGTCTTCATGAACTAACTCAGAAAGGATATTATTTCATCAGGTCTATATCATGAAGTTGAATGATAAAAAGAGAGAACGGTCTTATATCGAACACTAAATATTGAAAGCACTGAATGTCAAACACATGGAACAGTGATTTTTTCCCAGGGAAAAAAATCACTGGGCCGTTTTTGAGACTTTGCCATTTCCTCCACTTGTGGTGAGATCTCAAAGTTGGTATATTTAAGTAGGCGGGTGGGGGCACAGCCCCCCACATCGGGGGTTGTACAGGGTGAAGCCCCCCACTCTATTTTATCTTTGGATTTTTTTTTTTTGTTTTGCGAAGCAGCAATTTTTTTCCCTGGGAAAAAAATCATTGTTTTGTGTGTTCAACATTTACTGCTTTTGGTTTTTAATGTTTGATATAAGAGCATTCGCTCTTTTTATTGCTCAACTTCGTGATATAGACCCATTTAATCTACCTGCTAGAATAGACATAAATGTCTTATAATCTATGTTCAATAAAGAGATTGGTCTATATGCGGTACATAGGTTAGATTCTTTATTAGGTTTTAACATGGAATATATAATAGAATATTTCCATGCGGGAAGAACATTCTTTGTGGTTTTAACTTTTTGAAATGTATAAAGTAAAACCTTCAATATATTGTCAGGCAAAAGCTTATAAAATTCTGGGATTAGGACATCTAGTCCCGATGCTTTGTTTGTCTTGAGGTTTTTTATTTCATCTTTCCTCCTTGGAAGGAAAAGGTTTTGTCTATATTATTTTTATTATTTTTAGACAATTTCTTCTAAACATTGGGCAGGATTCATGAAACCTCCGTGTAAGACTTAATATGTCTTACTCGGAGGCTGCAGTTGAACGGTATGACGTCAGCATGTCATGTATATTCATGAGGGCATGCTGAATCATACCCTAGTCTAACACGGTCCATGTAGGAAAGTAGGGGCGTGTCCGAATGCCGAGTACTGCAAAGGGACACGCCCCCAGAAGAGCCAGAGTCCTGAAAGTAAACACCCACGAGTGAGTCCGCTGAAATGTCAAGGAACACAACACCACACATCCCCACAGACTAAACCCTACTGAAAATGTGTAAAAAGTAAAAACATAGCAGTCTCATTTTTTTTTTTTATAATTTACAAAATGTTTGCCCGCATTTGCGCTCATTTGCGCGGGTGTGCCCTTCACTCAGCCACAGTTAGCGGACATTGAAAAAGTATATAAGATCTACATATGCAAATTAAGCCAAGTAGCCATAGAGTAGCGGTAGAGACATCGGCCAAAGAGGAGGTAGTCACGGTTCGAGCCCCCACAACCTCATTTTCCATTTTTATTTAAATATATATATAACTATAATTTAAGTAAATTGTAAGGAAATGGCCCATGTATTTGTGAACAAAACCGACATAATATATAAAAAAAGGATCATAACTGCCCATAGCTGAGCAGCGCTTTAACAAGCTTAATATGAGTGCCCGTAGGTGAGCAGCGCTTTAACAAGCTTAATATGAGTGCCCATAGGTGAGCAGCGGTTTAACAAGCTTAATATGAGTGCCTGTAGGTGAGCAGCAGTTTAACAAGCTTAATATGAGTGCCCGTAGGTGAGCAGCACTTTAACAAGCTGAATATGCATGCCCGTAGGTGAGCAGCACTTTAACAAGCTGAAAATGAGTGCCAGTAGGTCAGCAGCACTTCACCCAGCTCAATATGAGTGCTTATAGGTAAATAGCGTGTTCCCCAGCATAAGCCGTTTGCGTGGAGCTGTGCAGCGCGCCAACCAGCTTACCGTCGGGCAACGTAAGGCAAGCTGTAGCGAAGTTGCCTTTACACAGACACACCTTCTAGCCTGACTAGACAGTAGTAAAATAAAAAAGCAATGACAAGGGTCGAACCCGGGATACTGTGCACCATAGTCAAAGTACTGAACCACTAAGCCATGACAGTTGTACTTAGAAATACAGTATTAGCATACAAATAGGAATGAATGAAAATAGAACCATGACAAAGCAGGTTTGCTGTAAGCTGCTAAATATCCAAAATGGCCAATCACAGATAAGTGCGGGGAAAACCGGCATATATAAGCCCCATGGGCGGGAATACACACCATAACTGATTGTGGTACTCATTTGCAGTCAGGATGGCAGGTGCAGGAGAAGGAAGTCGCTTTAGAGCACAAAGGTGGGGTGTTGAGGAGTCAAAATATATGGTTTGGCTCCTAGTCCATGATCATGAAGCACAACTCATGCAGGGCCAGGTTCACAGGGGAGCATACAAGGCTGAGGCGTGGAACCGGTTGGCACATGATCTCACCAGTGCCACAGGCATTCTGAGGACTGGTGAACAGGTCCATCACCACCATGCGGACCTGAAGCGATGGAAGGAGGGCCAACTGAACCGTTGGATCCAGGAGGCCCACCAAATGCCCAATGCCCCACTACTAAGTATCCATGTAATTAGGTATGTAAGAAATGCTATCCTAGCCTATAGTATGGATAGGTATGTTCCAATATTACTTCATTTATGTTACAGCTGCAGGTGTTCTTTCCATGAATCGGCAAGCCTATGCTGATAGGCTGTTGAGGTTGCACCACCAGACAGGTTAGTAATTATTTTTCTGGTATTGTTATAGAATATATGTGAGACAGCTTTTAAAAGAGTTCAGTGTTGTAACCCAGTAATAAAGGTCAAATAAGCCTAGAAGAAAGATTCTGCTAGTATTGTAAGATTAGATAAGTGATGCAGCCTGGAAAAGAGTGTATTGCAATCCAGTAATAAAGATTAAACAAGTCTCAAATAGAGTTTCCACCTGTATTGTAATATCAGATAACTGTGTCAGCCTGAAAATGAGTGGTAATCAATCAACAAAGCATAGACAAGTGTTGAATACATCCTTGTAAATTCTGCCCTATGAAATAAGTGAGTCAGCTGGAAAGGATTGTTGTAACCCAGTAATAAATGTTAATAAAGCCTAGAATTAAGTACCATCCTAAAATGTAAATTTAAAATAAGTGAGAGAGTGGGAGAAAAAGAGTTTGAAGCTACCAAGAAAGCTGTAATAAGTCTGGAATAAAGGTGTACTGCAGTCACTATATAATGAAATGAATGAGACAGCCATAACCCAAGAGTGAAATGTCTTAAATAAAGTACAGAACCTGGACTGTGTCCATCCCACAATTTGGATATGCTGCTGTACCCTTGCATTATGGAGATAGTATGGTTGTATGAAATGCTGAACATCCACAGTTGTCTAGACCCATATAAATCAAATGTAGCAGGATGCTGTACCTGAACACAGCCAGATATGAACATATATGAATAAAAATGGAATGTATATTAATGTAGCAGTAACATCCCCATCACCAACATTCCTAAGGTTACATACAGGAAACTGTACTATTACATGTAGGAGATATATATCTGCATCTACTAGGAATGTACAGTATATGTATAGGTAGTTTAAGTTGTTAATGTAATATTTCTCCACCCTACCCTATTTTCACAAATGATGCCATTCCACACCAAACTGGGTATGTGTATTCACAATTAATTCCCATGGACATTTGTCCTGTTGGTTCATACATATCTGCATGTACGTTGATGTATGTGCCCTGTTCACATATCCAAACCTGATGGCCTGTTGCCACCAATCAACCCTGCATGCTGTTGGAATGTGCACTGTTGTTCTAAATATGCATGTGTTATGCTTGCTGCTCAATGTTTGGAATTCATGGGTGTTTGGTTAATGGGAATACTGATGCATGCTGTTACAACTAATTTTGAATGGTGTTGTTTGTTACTAACCGAAAATGCCATAAAATACTGCTAAACATAGGACAACAGGGAAGGCGGGTTCCAGCGGACCCACCTCTCCACCTCAGCTGGCGAGTGCACCTGGCAACAGTGCCCAGGCCGGGACCTCTTCTTCCAGTGGCCCTGTGCCACCTTCGGGTGGAAGCACTGCAGGGGATGGGGCTTGTCCCCCCTCTGCAAGCATGGCCGGAGGAGAACCTCCACTCACCATCCATAGGGTCCGGTCTGTGTTGCATAGTGAGATCAGGTGTTCTGTGACTGATCCCCTATGCCAGCTCGAGGCGAGAGTGGCACAACTCATGGGTGTGCCTGCCCGTCCTATCCAGCCCATAGCACAGCCCTGCCCTGGGCTGTGAAGGCGCAGTGGTAACTGCCTATGGGTGGGGATCTCAGTTCCACTTTTGCCATCTGTGGGCTCATGGGCTTGCGATATCCAAACATCCGTCCCCGTCAATTGTGTTTGGCCCCCACATGTGTCATACTCTGCCCCTGTATGCATCTTGTTTGTCTTGTCTGTTAACCTCCCCAACCTACCTCCCCAAATATATCCACTTCCTGTACCTCACATTCCACTCTCACCTGAAAAAAAAAAAGGACAGTCTGTTTCCACAAAAAAATTATGCCCCATACATAGCTGCCCATTTCGCATACATGTCTGCTGGACATGTAAACTGATAATTTCAATTGGCTGTACAACATATTTTGTTGTCCTCACCCCCCTCTCAGGGGTGGAAGGTGTCAAATCTCACTCTAAATTTCTAACATATGCACAGGTGTTGCTGGTAAAAATTGGGCAGCTATGGGCCTTCCCTACATCCTTCCTGCACATCCCGAGCTTGTTTTCCTACTGTCCTACCCTCTTTGTGCCCCCTTTTTCACCACTTTCCTATTTCCCCATTTTCTTTTCTTTAAAAGAAATTAGCGCAGGTGTTAGCGGGAGTAAACACTTTTAAGCAGTAGTCAGCGGGTGTGCGCTTGTGTGCGCTTAGCTAAGCGTAGATAAGCGTAGTTAAGCATTGCGCAAACTCACGCAAACTCGCGCAAACCCACTTACAACTGCTTAAAAGTGCCTTAGTCACTCTGTATGACAAGGCCTGTAGTCTGCTCATCTGCAAAATGTCAGGCTCGAACCCCGGACCTTGGAAACACTAGACTGCATGAATTACCACTGAGCCACAGCAGCTATGCAAGAACTTGGTGCTGAAAGAAATATATCATGAAATACAAAGAGTGAATGTAAAGGGAAAATAGGAAGGCCATTATACAAAGCTTGTTCTGTGTATCTTTACTGGCAATTCTTGTGGAATTGCATTACATTAGTGTGATAAGAGAAACAGCCATGCTAGTAGGTAATAATGTTACAGTAGCACCTTACAAACCCCACACAGTATCAGAGCAGGATAAACACTGCCATATTTGAATAGGTAAGAGGCCAGACCTCCCAAATGTGACTGATTTACAGGGATGTCCCTGATTTGCAAACGAATGTTACCTGTGCCCTACTGACTCCCTGTGAAATGTACTAACAGTAGGCAGAAAGGTGGGGAATCCCATGTAATGGTAACTGTCAATAAGTTAAAGTAGACACTACTTGCATGTCAGAAATGGTGTAGTAATACATATGCCCAAAATACCCCACAGTCACAACTGCAGAATATCTGAATTATATCACGGGTGTATCCCACTGATATGTACCTTTCCCTGAGGCTGGTCAAATATATACCTGAGAGTATCTGAGGCCTGCAAGTGTGAGAAACACACAGGCATATCAGCCTGTCTGCTGTTACACACTCTGTGAATAGCTGTAGAATTACTTCCACAAGCATGCCCTTATGTAGGAGTACAACACAGAATATCAAAGGATGTAGCCATCTAACATACTAATGACAGTATAGCAGTTTACAAGCACTGCATGTGGCTGATATTCATAATTGTTAGTACAAAATACTTAGTTGTCCTCACCCCTCTCTCAGGTGTGGAAGGTTTCAAATGTCACAGCAAATGTCAAACATATGTACAGCTATTGCAGTTAAAGAAATGGGCAGCTATGGACCTTCCCTACACCCAGCCTGCACATCCCTAGCTGGTGTCCCCACTGACTTCCTGCTTCCTGCTTACAACTGTTTAAAAGTGCCTTATCCACTCTGTATGACTAGGCCCTAGTACTGCTCAGCAGCAAAATAAAATACCCTTATAAGTGTCAAACCCCAGACCTTGGGCTCACCAGACTGCATGCAGTGCCACCAAGCCACAGCAAACATATAAGAACTTAGTGCTGAACGAAATATATCATTGCATTACAAGGAGTGAATGTAAAGGGAAAATAGAAAAGTCATAGCGACACATTGCAAGAACTACTGTTGTATGCCAGTTAATCCACAACTCCCACAGGAAAGTACATACTCCCATGTAAATAGTGCTAGCATTAGCAGGTGTGAGTTAACATACACACTGAGAAGAGTGAACTGGAAGAAGCAACAGTCAGGTTTCAGTACAACATGCATTTCAGTGGCTACAACACAGCCTCAGATATGAGAGATATACCAACCTTCTGACTGACACAACAGTGTCCGCAGCAAACCAGCATGGTCCCCACCTTGCAAAACTGAAAGGTCTATGCCTACCTAACCTATCATTTTATAGCAGTGTCCTGAAATCACAGTGAGAACTGCAATTACCATGCAGCAGGCTGCATGCAATTACTAAATGCTGGCCACCAATTGGTGCAGAGGCCTCACATGCACATGTGCAAATACCTATAAAAGCAGCCTGTACTGCCAGTCCACACATGCAATAATATCATTGCAGCAACTTGAGGGAGAGAGATAGAGATAGAGCTAGAGATAGAGATAGAGATAGAGACAAAAAAAAAACAAGCCAGCAAGCAAGCCAGCAAGCCAGCCAGCAAGCAAGCCAGCCAGCCAGCAAGCCAGCCAGCAAGCAAGCCAGCAAGCCAGCAAGCAAGCCAGCAAGCTAGCAAGCTAACAAGCCAGCAAGCCAAAAGAAAAAAGCTGTCAGAGACAAAGGTAATGTAAACTACATAATGCAATAATCACCATACTGTGAACCCTCCATATGTGTTAGCAGTCTGTATCTATATGTATATGCAGATGTGCATAGGGCAAGGGACATACTGCAACTGTTAGTGAAGGCTGGACATACATATGTAGTTGAAGGTTGCTATGTGCACATATCAATGTAGGTTGTAGTGTGTGGCAGTGAAAATAGCATGCAGTGCAGGTATATGTCATGTGGTGGTGAACTTCTGTGGGACTGAGCCAGTGAGGCCTGCTACAGCTATACGGCCTGAGGACAGCATAATGCATTATGCACAACACTGTGCAATATCATTACAGAATGATATGTCTCACAACTGTTGCAGAAGTGATATTCCCACCATGAAAGGTGGGCAGTCCATGTGCCTACATGTGCATGTATATGTACAGCAATGGATGTTTAGTAGTGTGTGTGTGTGTGTATATAGGTTCATAGGTTCATAGGTTCATACTAGGATATCTGCCCGAGGGCATTTACAAGCCTAGCCCATTGTTTTGTGGCTTACGCCACCCCTTTAGGATGGGGAACTATACCCATTATTTTGCTGTGCCTCTGTCGAGTAGTGACACTGAGGTAATCCCTGGGGTATATCTGCGATCTCCCATCCATTGGTCAAGATTTCTCTTGAACAAGGCCAGCGAGGTGCTCTGTCTCACATATACCGGGATTTTGTTCCACAGCATAGGGAGTCTTTGGGTGATGAATCTATCCCTCCAGCACGTCCTATTAATAGCCGTGTCGAGGTTTAAGTCTCCCCGCCTTGTGGCTCTGATGGATCTAGATTTTTGAGGTGAAGCATATTCATCAAATCTGGGTTTGACATGGCCTTGTATGTTAGGCAAAGGTCACCTCTGAGCAGCGGTAGCGACTGAATAGAGCTGGAGTTCTTTCAGTCGGGCAGCATAGGACAGATTTTGAGACCCTTTATCCTTTTGGTGAGGAACTTTGTGGCCTCTCCAGCTGCTGCAAGTGTCGGGTCAGATACATTCAATGGGGCATTGTACTCAATCATTGGTCTGATGAGTGATGAGTAAAGGGAGACTATGACCTCCCTTGATCTAGATAAGAATCCCTTCATGATAAGGTGGGCAATGTAGAAGGTCTTCCTAACTACTTTAGCTACATGGGTGTCGAATGACAGACTACTATCAACCTGGGTCCCCAGGTCCCTGATAACTTCTTCTGTGCTCAGTGGATTGCCACCTATTTGGTAGCTAGGGGTAACCTTGTTTCTCCCGAAGGGTATGACTATGCATTTTTTGGCATTTAACTTTAGGCCATGGCTCTGGCACCAGTTATCGTTTCTGTGAGACCCTTCTGAAGGATATCTGTGTCAGATGTGTTTTTCTACTATGGCGCCCAGTTTGCAGTCATCTGCAAACTTTGTCAGCCATAACCCTCCTGTGTTTGCTTGTACTTCGGAAAAGTAGATGCCAAACAAGAGTGGGCCAGGACTGAGCCCTGTGGGACACCACTTGTGACAGGCTTTGAGTCTGACATGGCGCCAGCAACTCTGACCCTGTGGGTTCTGTCACTCAGCCAGTTTGCAACCCATCTTGTGATGTATGGGTTAACATTTAAGCTGATGAGTTTTTCAATGATACCAGTGGGGTATTGTATCAAGGCCTTGCCAGATCGAGGTAGGCTGTATGGACTGCCTTTCCTCATCAATGGCTTTGGTGACTGTTTCAAAAAGTCAACCAAGTTTAAAAGGCATGATCTGCCTTTGACAAAGCCAAACTGGGTTGGATCCAAAGTCTGCAAATTCCCTATGTCTTTATTTATGAGGTCCATTATGATCCTCTCCATGGCTTTGCAGATAAGGCTTGTCAGGCTAATGGGCCGGTAATTTCCAGGGTCGGTGGAGGCACCGCCTTTGTGAAGTGGGACCACAGTTGCAGTGCCACCCCTGGGTGCGTATCCAGAGGTAAGACTTTGATTAAACAGCTGTCCTAGCTGTGGGTTTAATTCCTCATTGAGTTTGGAGCACACAGGGGGACACCATCGGGTCCCATGGATGCTGTGTTTTTTGCTTTGGAGAGAGCAGTTCTCACTTGGGCGTTGGAGATGTTTGGGGGGCTGCAATCGTTTGGTATATATATATATATATATATATATATATATATATATATATATATATGTGTGTGTGTACATAGAGAGGGATGTATAGATACATAGAGATATATGGATAGATAGACAGAATATGTATATACATATAGATATAATAGACACATACATATATAGATATATATGTAGATACATACATATATACAGATAGATATGAATGTCTATAGATATGTATGTATATATATATATATATATATATATATATATATAGATATATATATATGGTTATATATAGCGGTGTATATATATATATATATATATATACATATATGTAGATATATATATATATATATATATATATATATATATATATATTTATATATATATATATATTTACACATATGTATATATATATATATATATATATATATATATATACATATATGGATATGTATATATTGATATATATATATATATATATATATATATATATATATATATATATATATATTCATATGTGTATATATATATATATATATATATATATATATATATAGATATATATAGATATAGATATATATATAGATATATATATATATATATATATATATATATATATAAAGTGTGAGTGAGAGAGGGGGACATGGGGGCAGATGTACTGCAACAGGTGCCTGGTGACCAAGGCATACCATACCCTGTTCCAAAACATAAAATAGAACAGTTCGATCACAGCCTCAAAACACAGCAACCACGTCAGACCTTGGATAATCCAATTTATTCACCGACTAAGCGCTTTCACCAAATTAATGGCTTCATCAGAGTCAGTGTAACAAACAAAAAACACAGCTTATATACTTACATTACAAATTACATCACCCAATCATCCATTAATTGATTGACTAAATACATACAATTAAACTTGGCTAATAACATAGCACTATCACACTTCTCATAAAGTCAGACATTGTAAATTCCAACTTTGAAATAACATTAGTTAAACTAAAATAAATGTATATAAAACACATTCGTTAATTAATGTATATATATGCCTATACCTTGTGCTGCATTGTTATTTAAAACAAATAATCTACAACATTAAAAAATTTTTTTGTAACAATTTTTTAACAATATATGCATCAAATGCTATACAAATTAATAAAATGAATATTCTCATCTAATCATTCTATTTCCTTGCCCATTATTTATTACTTCACTTCACAATTCCAACAGGTTAGTTTCTTTACGGGAAGATATTTTAAAGTTGCATAATAACATTTGCTCTGATTTATTGTTCTTTCAATATGAGGCCTATTTTTCTAAAGTTCAAAAGAAGTTGAGTGATTTTGTGACTAAGAACAAGGCATTGAAAATTAAGAAACTGACAAGGGACACTGTTGATTATCAGGCCAACACGGCTTATCCGCCAGGTCAAAATAAGAGTAAAAATAGTGGGGATGTTAGGGTTTCTTTTGGTCACGATAGGAACCGGCCCACATACAATGACCGGGTTGATTCATTGCATGATGACCTAATGACTGAAGGTGTTTTTGGTGAAGTACCTGATCAAGTTTTTGACGAAGTGGATTTTTTGGATCCACCAGTGGGACCGCGCAGGTCCGAGAGACTAATAAGCAAGGCCCAATCGAAGGGGTTTGCGAAGAAACAACAAGACTGGACAGGAGAAGGTCATTTAGGACATTTTTAAATGCAAACAAATATGATTATGTGAGTTGTTGTTTTGACTCTGGACGTGATTTGAATGTTATTTTCAATGATTGTTCGTGTGTCACTGCAGGTGTCACTGAATTGTTTGTTCAACCGATAGTTTCCAATCTTGAGGAAACTCGGGGGGACAAGTCTACTGGTCTGTATGCCATGAATGGGGATCCAAATTTCAACTCTGATGGCAATTCGAACAGGGGGGTGGGGGTGAACATGGAGGGTTTATGTACCATTATTCACGAAATTTCGGGTTATGACAAGGCACTTGAGTCTGATGGATTTATTGAAACTGAAATTGAAATGTGTAATTGCATTGAAGTTGATAAGAATTGTACAAGTATAGACACAAATCCAACTTGTCAAATTCTTCATAAGAGAGAATTTTTTATTTACAATTACACAGAAAAAGAAATTAATGATGTTTATTTTCAGTTATTTACTAAGGGTATTAATTTTGTACCCTGTTTCAGACTAGATGTAGCACAATTGTTGATTAATTTGAGGCTTTTTACAAGGAGACTAAACTTAGAAATGTTCTTTCACAATAACCCTAGTAATTTTTTGAATGCTGAAACGCCTGGTCATAAGACGCCCACAAGGAAAAGTACTTTTATTCCACCACCTTTTAGTGAGGTTGTTGCCTTAGAAAAATTATTGGAATTTGAACTTAGGAAAATATGTAGTGATAGTTTCACTTGGATTGATAATCTAACATCACAAGAAAGGATGCTCCTAAAAGAACTGAAGAATTCTAATTTTATCAGGTGTATGAAACCTGACAAGGGTGGTGGGATGGTGTTAATGAATAAGTTTGACTACATTTCAGCTATGTTAACTATTTTGGATGACTTTGAAACATACTCGAGGGTTTCGAGGAATGAAATCAATGTGGCATACAAAAGGATTGATGCATTTTTGTGGGATGCTTTGTTTCAAGGGGCCATTTCTGAGACAGAATATGATTTTTTGATGGTGAAGAACCCTGTTTTACCAAAAATTTTTGGTATTCCCAAGGTCCACAAAGGAGTAGCCAATCTGCAGTTTAGGCCTATAGTAGCAGCAAGGGGTTCAAAAACTGAACCCCTGGCCTCCTTTGTGGACTTTATTTGTAAGAAGGTATTTGATGAGGTCCCTCACGTTTTGAGGGACTCATGGCATTGCTTGGAAAGGTTGAGGGAAGTCAAAGAAGATAGTAGTGTATACAGTTTTTTGTCAATTGATGTGGTGAACTTATTCTCTTCCATCCCACAAAAGGAAGGTTTGGACATGTTTCGTGAGGGACTGTTGTTGAGTAGTAAAGTGGATAAGGACAGGATCAATTTGGTCTGTGATTTAATGGAATTGGTTCTATTGAATAATTTTATTGGTTTTGAGGGTGAACTATTTCAGCAACGTTCAGGAGTAGCAATGGGGGCTAGGTGTGCCCCCATTTTCGCGAACATGGTTCTTTGGATGTGGGAAAGAACTTATGTTTTTCCATCTAGTTTTATGACAAATATCATTCTTTACAATAGGTTTCTAGACGATCTGCTTATTATCTGGAAGGGTGATGAGCTCCAGGCCAAAGAGTTTATCGAATACCTGAACACTACTACTAGTTTTTTCAAATTTACCTTTCATTGGGAGAAGGACAGCATAAATTTTCTAGATATAGCTATTACCAAGAAAGGGGTAGGATTATCCAGTTCAATTTATAGAAAAGAAAGCTATTCGAACTCACTTCTACACTTTAAAAGTTGTCACCCTTACCACCAGAGGAAGGGTGTTGCCAAAGGGCAGATGGTGCGTTTATCAAGATTGGTGAGTGAAGATGAGTTATTTAAGCAGGAGATGTTTAAATTGATAGGGATGTTGGTGGATAGGGGCTATCCGCTCAGATTGCTATTAAAGCTGAAAAGGGAAGTGTTTAGACAAAGAGGTTCGCGATATTTACCAATTTTGTTGGGAACAAAAGAAGTGTATAAAGGGCAGGAAGAATTTGAAAGGACTAAGGTGGTTGGAGCTTGTTTTGTTTTGAAATTTAACGAAAGAAGTGATGACATTGTCAAGGTGTTACACAGAATGTGGGAGTATTGTCTAAGTGACTCCACCAAAGGGGTACTGGGTGCCAATCCGAAGATAGTTTACAGCAAAGGTGATAACCTTAAAAGCATCATGGAGTGTGAGACTAAGAGCAGGGTACCTAGGATGTCTAAGTGTGGCTACTGTAGATATTGTAGGTATATAGCAGAAGGCCCATATGTGTGTATTAAGGGATGGGGGCACACATTGCCATGTCCTGGTAAATGTAATTGTAACACCAGGAATTTGGTATATGTGGCCTCATGCTCAACCTGTGATGCTTTTTACATTGGCATGACAACCCGTAGGTTGCGTGAAAGAATTGTGGAACATGTGAGAGCAATTAAGAAGAAGGATTTGCACAATGCACTTTATATTCATAGCGGGAATTGTAAGGATTTTAAGAAGTTTTTATTTTTCATTATTGACAGGGTTATGTTTGATCAAGGAGGTGACATTAGTAATAAAGTTGCACTATTGGAGACGAAGTGGCAGTTGAGGCTTAATGCCACTAGGTACCCTGGCATTAATGACCATATTTCCTTAAAGCCTGTTTTGAAATTTAGGGCTAGTATTATATAAAAACATTGTGCATAGGCACTAAAGTGAAGTAATAAATAATGGGCAAGGAAATAGAATGATTAGATGAGAATATTCATTTTATTAATTTGTATAGCATTTGATGCATATATTGTTAAAAAATTGTTACAAAAAAATTTTTTAATGTTGTAGATTATTTGTTTTAAATAACAATGCAGCACAAGGTATAGGCATATATATACATTAATTAACGAATGTGTTTTATATACATTTATTTTAGTTTAACTAATGTTATTTCAAAGTTGGAATTTACAATGTCTGACTTTATGAGAAGTGTGATAGTGCTATGTTATTAGCCAAGTTTAATTGTATGTATTTAGTCAATCAATTAATGGATGATTGGGTGATGTAATTTGTAATGTAAGTATATAAGCTGTGTTTTTTGTTTGTTACACTGACTCTGATGAAGCCATTAATTTGGTGAAAGCGCTTAGTCGGTGAATAAATTGGATTATCCAAGGTCTGACGTGGTTGCTGTGTTTTGAGGCTGTGATCGAACTGTTCTATTTTACTTTTTATCCTGTTTTTCTGGATTTTTTGTTTGTCTGTTCCAAAACATGTTACCCACTAACTACCACATAGGTGATTGCCTGCCTACCACTGGAGATGTCAGAAGGGAACATGGGACACAGGTGTACAATAGCCTCCCCTTTGATATCCACAGTGGCACACTAGTCCTGTAATCCCTGTACATGGTACGTGTCATCACAAAAGGTGTGTCAGCTAGGGAAATGTAAGTCAGTGTACCCCTGTACACCTCACAATGTCCTATGCAGTATGTACATCCCATGAGGACTACAACAAGTGGAAAGGCCACAGACATACCTAACAAAGACTGATAATGCCCTCAAACACATTCCCTATGCAGACTCACTCACAAAACTACAGCTAGAGTGCCTTGCATACTTCCTACACAGAGGTTACCACTGCTGGACATACAGAGTTATGTCACACCTATACCAGTGGCCAACCACCATGGCAACACCTCACTATCCGTGCAGCCTACATGACCTAGGGCCCCAATCCTTGTCACTGCACTAAACAGCACATGCTGGAGGTACAGGTTTCTGTACACAAATATGCCATACCCTGGACTAAACCACCCAGCATTAACAAACAAGGCTTCTTATTTGTAGATGTCATACATACCCCAGATGAATGTTATGGAGATAGGTAATATGCCCTGTGAGTCACCTCTGTGTAACCATTTCACAGGAGCAAGTAAAATCACATTACATGTGTACCAAAGGGCAGGGCAGCATATGGCTAGGCTACCCTAGGCCCAGGGCCAATAGCATAGTACCTAGCTATGACACAATGCACACACACATGTACTCAGTGCAATACCAGTTATGTGACGTTGAATGAGAGTGACATTGACTGTGTGCAAGGTCTGTAAAGGTGTGATAGCTTAGCGTGAGTTTGTGTCTGTCATGGTAGTTGGTGTCCTTGGTGTGAGGCCAGAGAAAGATGTGTCAGTTATCGGGATGCAAACATAGTAGATTGTCATATCTTGTGCTGTAGTTTCCTGTGTACGACTGCAGTGTCCCATCATAGGCAGAAGCAATACATGTATGATCAGTAAGTGGTACTGCTGTTGAATCCAGCTCACATATGAACTGTTGTACTACCTGATGTAGGCCTAAACACTACAGTATGGTGTATGTTCACATTCCATGGTAACACTGTCTGGTGTGTTACCTGTAGTCTGCACTGATTACATACCTCATGCATAGGTATCTGTAAGTAGGGGCACACAGTACTATAAGGTACACAGTTAATGCTCATCTGTGTCATCATACATTTGTGTGTTGTATGTATGTATAATGTGCATGTAATGATGCCTGTACCATGGCCGCAATCACATGTGTGTTACAGGGTATGCGTGTGTACCTGGCAGCATGTATACTCTGTGACAGCAGTATGCTGGCTATAGTAACAACTGTGCACATATGTCAGGTAGGGGTATGGCATCAAAGACTAGGGTGGATTACCTACCGTTGAAACTGTAAATGTGCATTGCATTCATTGCATGGGATGACAATATTCTTCATCCATTAGCTTGATACATACCCCCAGTGTGAGGTTGTGCATTGTATCCCAAACAGCGTGCCGAGTGCTGGTGTATACTAGTTTGTTGTATGGAGTGTGGCAGGGTCAGACAGTTGTGGGCTGAGCACTATGTGGTATCAAATATGTGTATCCCCTGATAGACAGACAGATGCTATATATAGCAGTTAAGTGATATCAGTACATGAGAATATTAAGTGTGCCACATGACTTGCTCACATATTTTTCTTTTCCTTCCAGGGTGATGGTGCATCAGCGAAACCCACCTTATACAGCAGCAGAGGATCAGGAGATCCACCAGAGCCTGGTGCAGAATTACTGTGTGCTGTTTTCTAGGACCAGCCAGAACCAGCATGAGAGGGCTGCACTGTGGCAAGATATTGTCCGTCGGGTAAATGACATAGGCATGCATAACCGGACATATGAGCAGGTACGCCGTCACTGCAGTGATTTAATTAGACATATCCAGCAGCATGCGTCTGATATCCACAGACAACAGCTTGCCACAGGTGGTGTGGTAACTATCCACCCCCCCTCACCAGTGTGGAGGAGCACATCCTAAGTGTTGTGGCTCTAGGCCAACAATAACAACATCCACAAACATGTGTCATCATGGAGGCTGGAGCCACCCAGCATGTTGAAATGGAGTGTGCAGATAACATGCCATATCTGTAGTTGACTGTTCTCTGTACTGGTAGTCTATGCATGTGTGAGATGTGTACTGTTTGTGTAGCTGTTAACCTGCCCATTCTTCTGCAAGATTAATATTCAGAGCAGAATCTGTACACCTGTAAAAGCCACCTGTTGTACTACTGTACTTTATCATACTCACAGTATCAAAGGCACAGTTGTGGCCACTGGCAATCACTCTCATATGTTTGCAGGTCCCTCTGGAGTGACAGCAAGGCAGCCAATCCATGTTGGTGAGTGTGTAATAACAATACTATTGTTAATGACATGTGCATGTCATATGGAGGTGTAGTGTGTGCACATGTAACACACCTACACACAATGCATGCTGTGCATGTTTGCTGTGAGACTATGCATATCCCATTATTCTCAGTAGCTGCCTCACTCACATGCAATACACAGAGCATGACACACATGTGTGGCAACACAGTACTGGACATTGTATAGGCATACCTGATACACATGTACACAACACACACATGTTTGGCATACACACTACACCTTAGCCTGCTACACATGTCCAATTATGACACCTGCTGTATGGTCAGCCTTCAGTATCCCACTTATCATCTATGCAGCACACATAATATACCTGAGGGATAGAGGCCTATCATGTCTTTGTGCAACAGTCTTGAACAAATAATACATTCATGTTAGGCAATGCTCACTATCGGCCACCTTACAAACCCATGTAACAAGTGGCTGTGTAATTGTGGATGTAGTCATGTTACTGCATGTCAGGTACAGCATGCTAGCTGCCTGTCTGGTACACATTATTATTGTTGACTGACCACAAGAAGCATGTTGATCATGGCTCACATTACTACACCACATCCAGTTCCACTGACCACAAAAGTACACATAGCTGTTATTGCGTAGCACCGTCATGTGTTTTGTGTGTGTGTGTGTGTGTGTGTGTGTGCAAATATATGCACCCACAGCTTGTAACACTTGCACAACATTGTTATGTCCTTGTACATATTGTGTCCCAGGGTGGAGACAATCACTGAGCAACTACACACAAGCATCAAGTACACGTACACTGTTAACAAGGGCTGTCTACACTTGCACTGCATGTTCCTGTGCAACACATAGTCTGCATGCTGACACGTGTGCAGTGATGTTTTTCCTTGTGAAACTGTCACCCACCCTGAAACAGTATTGTGTATGTGTTGGATTGCAGGTGTGTCTGTGTTTGTATCTGCTGTACTGAGGAGTGTGCCTGTGTGCATGTGTGCATGTGCACCTGTGCACCTGTGCGCCTGTGTGCATGTGTGCATGTGCGCCTGTGCGCCTGTGTGCCTGTGTGCATGTGTGCCTGTGTGCCTGTGCGCCTGTGCGCCTGTGTGCCTGTGTGCCTGTGTGCATGTGCGCCTGTGTGCCTGTGTGCATGTGTGCCTGTGTGCATGTGTGCATGTGCGCATGTGTGCATGTGCACATGTGCACCTGTACGCCTGTGTGCATGTGTGCCTGTGTGCTAATATCATGTACACATTTGTAAACTGTGTTTCCTATCTTCCTCTCACAGGTTCTGATGTTGCTCTGGCGGAGTGCAGCAGGGAACTTGAAGCCACTGCTGGGGATAGTGCTAATGATGATACATGTGCAATGGCACAGGGAGGTGTGACAGGGTCTGTCAGTGGTCAGCCAATCGACACTACACAGCAGTCAACCCCATCAATGCACACAGTCATCCTGCCGATACATCCATTGTCACCAATGTCCTTAGCTGAGGGACAGCATATAGTGGGCATTGACCAGGGTAGTGTGGTATCATTGGCACATGCATCCCCTCACAGCAGCCATGGCCAGATTCCTGACAAGGTACCACACAGGCAGATGTCCAGGGGTTCTTGTGGGAGCATCCATGGTCATACTGCCCCTGTCAGACGTGCCCACAGAGGTCTTTCAACCTCAGCTATGTTCCAGGCTGTAATGCAGGCACGTATGGAACAGTACACCAGACAGGGTCTGAGGGAGCTTAGAGCACATTGCACCGCTATGAATGACACTATGTGTGACATTGCGTCTGCCATCCGTAACATCAGCGAGGTCATTGATAGACATTGGGGGGGGCACATTACATCTCTTCCACAACTACATGTCCAGGAGCCAGGACAGTGCAGGATGGTTGAGGCGCTGACGTGGATGTATGCCAGCAACATTATCAGCTGGCAATCGTCGTGGATGACAACAAACCTGCAGCCGCTCCCATAGTGCCAGTACCAGCACCAGCAATGCTGGGTCTGTGCTGTCATTAGACCGTCCTAGAAAACCACGTGCACGTGGAACTGGACATTCCCAGCAGGGTCATGTGTCCAGTCAACAACCCACTGCTTCTGATGACAGTACCCAGTCTGGCTTAGTACCTGATACTGTCCGTAGCACCCCTGCCAGGCACAGGTACTGCATCCGTGGCCAGAGACAGTGATCTGTATGACCTGGCAGGTACAGTCTGTGGCTGTCCACAAACACCCGTATATGGCAGCCACGTGGTGGAACTGTTTGCATGCATACACACACACATAATGCTAACACCTAGGGCTAACACATACACACACACATTGCAGCAACATTGCCCCATTTTGTACTGTTGTCCCTCACTAACACACACACACATACATGTCGATTGGATGTGTCAATGGCAGTCTGGCAAACCAAGTACACACCCTGTGCATATGATGAAACTGTGCCACCTCCTGCCATCTGTAACATTGATGCAGGAACAGGATAGCATGGTACTGATGAACAGGGTGACTACATAGCACTGTAGTAATATTATCATGTTGTTAACAGTACAGGGTAATGATATTGTTGTGGGTATGTTCGAGCATGCATGATGCATTAACTATGTTTGTCATTGCAGTTTTGTATACACCAGTGTTAATTCCCAAAGTGTACTGTCTGCACATGTGCCACATGGCTGTTGTGTGTACCAGTGCCTGCATGTGTTGGGGTGTGGACAGTACATGTGTGATGTTTGCAGCACCGATTTGCAGGTGTGCATTTGTGAACATGGTTAGCATGGAACATGACATGGTCTTCAAAAAGGGCACTCCTTTCAAAGGGGACACAGACACCCCCACACACACAGTCAGCACTTGCAGGATTCAAACCCCTACCTAACTCTGTTATGATACTTGAGACAGATGCATTAGCACAGCGCACTATTTGCATTACTGGGTGGCTTCCTTTATCCTGCTGTATTTCTATGATGGTTACATCATCAGACTGGACATGGTAATGTGTATACACTTTGTTTAATCCCATTCCAGGAATGGTCCATGTGGGTCATCAGGTGTCAACAGCTGGAACATGAACTCAGAACCCTTACCTTGTGTCATCTATGTGTGGACACATTGACAGTCCATCATATGTCAACACATATTTATGCACTGCTTGTTGGTGTTGTGGGTACTACATGTGTCTGGGATGTTGATCAAGGGCTATTCAAAGTGTATGTGAGACATGTGTAGCTGTGTTCAGTGATGTATGTCCTGGGTGGCTGTCTTGCAAACAGTCTAGCATGTTTGGGAACCATGATCTGCACATGAACATACCACAGTTAGTAGGGTTGTGTGTATGTCAGCTTCCAATAGCTCGATTTATGACCTCAACCATGATGGACTCCATGGCCTTGCAGATCAGAATTCATAGCCATACTGGACTGTACTTCCCATGGTGTGTTCTGCACCAACACTTGTGTGGAGTGCCATTTGTTGCTGTAACACATTTAATGGTTCCACATCCTGTGTAGGGGGGGAGGTTCAGCTGACTGTTCAGGTGCAGGATCTGTTGGTTCTGTAGTTTCTGCATGACACATATTGGGAATCAATGTAGTCCACTTGATGCCATGCTTTTAGCATTGGGGGTAGCTGTTCATCCATTCTACATATTACATAGGTTTCATAGGTAGGTACTATATAAGCCTAGGCAAAGGTACCCTGGCTTTTGCCACCCAAGAAAATTATTTTCCTGTGCCACTGTTGAGCAGAGCCACAGAAGTGATCCCCAGGGTAAATTTCCTATCTCCCATCCAATCATCAAGTTTTTCCTGAACAGTGCTAATGAGGAGCTTTGTTTGATATAGAGAGGTAGTTTGTTCCAGAATATGGGAAGTCTCTGGGACAGGAATCTGTCCCTCCAGCATGTTCTGTTTATTGTGGTGACAATGTTTAGGCCCCTAGAGTGTGTAGCTTGTAGGGATTGTGATTTCTATAAGTGGAGTATGTCTGAAAGCTCTGTGTTTGAAACTGCTTTGTGTGTTAGGCAGACATTCACTCTGTGTAGGCGATATGCAACGGAGTAAGGCTGCACTTATTTGAGATGGTCTGCATAGGGCATCTCTTTGAGGCCAGTAATACTCTGTGAGGTATTTCTGTGGCCTTTCCAGTTGTTGTAGATGTCTTGTGAGGTACATACCAAAAGGGGCATTGTACTCTATGATGTGTCTAATGAGTAATGAGTAGAGGGGAACAATTACCTCTTTTCTCCTGGATGAGAAACCTTTTGTGATGTGGTTTGTCACATAGACGTTTTACCTGAGTACTGTGGCAATGTGATTATCAAAGGAAAGACTACTGTCCACCTGTGTCCCAAGGTCTGTCATCACACATTTGGTGTTAAGTAGACTACCACCTATGTGGTAGGCCATGGGTACTGAGGTTTTACCAAAAGGAATGACAATGCACTTTTTGGCATTGAGCTTGAGCCCATGGCTGTGACACCAGTCATCTGTCTCAGCAAGGCCCTTTTGTAGGCTGTCTACATCTTTTGGGTGTTTGATTATGGCCCCTAGTTTGCAGTCATCTGCGAACTTTGTTAGCCAAATACCTCCTGTATTGGCCTGTATGTCAGAGAAGTAGATATCAGACAGGAGATGACCCAGGAGGGAACCCTGTGATACTCCACCTGTCAGTGGCCTGAAGCTGGATTTTGGGTCTGTTACTTGCACAGTGTGGGTTCTGTCAGTGAGCCAGTTGTTGACCCAGCTTGTGACATAGGGACTAATATGTAGCTTAGTGAGTTTATCTATAATTCCAGAGTGGGGACTGGTGTATAATGGCTTTGCAAGATCTGGATAGGCTGTGTGAACCACCTTACCCTCATCTGCGGCTTTGGTGACTGCTTCAAAGACATCTATCAGGTTTAGCAGACATGCTCTGCCTTCTACATACCAGAACTGGGTGCAGTCCTGAGTTCAGAGATCAGCAACGTCATTGTTTATAAGTTCCATGATGATACACTCCATAGCCTTGCAGACCAGGTTCCTTAGGCTAATGGGGCAGTAGTGTCCGGGGTCTGTGGTGGCTCCCCCTTTCGGTGGTGCGATAACTGTTGCTGTGCTCCATTCAGTGGGCACATAGCCTGAGGTCAGGCTATCATTGAACATGGTACATAGGTGGGGTGCCAGTTTGTTCTGTAGTTCATGTAGAACACAGCCTGGGATGTCATCATGTCCAATGGATGCTGTGTTCTTGTCTTCGGATAGTGTGTATTTTACCTGTGCAGCCATAATGACAGGAACATTGCATTATTCTGGTATACAGATGGGCACTTTAGGGGATGACAGAGGGGTAAACCTAGCACTGAATCAATCTGCCAGGATATTGGCAATATCCATTATTTCTGCATATTTACTGCCAATGTGCTGTGAGTGTTGCCATTGAAATTCTTGACTTAGCTATAGAATGCTTTGTGTTTAGTCCGTAGAGTCAGTGGCAAATTTGTTTGCATGACTAGCTTTGGAGGATTGTATGAGCGATCTCGGTTTCTTACTGGAGCTGACCAGGGAGTTATTCCAATCATGGGATTTTACTCTCTTTTGCAACAGTTTCTTTCTTCTGTTGTACAGTTTGTGTATGGCAGGGGACCACCACATTGGCTTCCTTTGTTTTGGAGGATAGCATTTGGTTCTGTTAGTTATTGCACAATCCATGCACTCATGTAACTGCTTATAAAGTGCATTAGTGTAGGATTCAGCAGTCATACCACTACTGTCCGTCAGCATGGTTGTCGTGACGTTTGCCACTTCTGTCTTAAGAAGCGTGATGTTAGCTTTGTGGTAAATTTTACTGTGGTGTCCCTAATGGGGGTATGGGGTGGGATGTGGATTTCATCGGTCATTAGCTTATGGTCGGATCTGACCAATGAGGAATTAACCTCTGGTGTGGAGCACCAGTTGCCCATGTTGGTTATAACCAGGTGTAGGAAATTGCTGCCCCTGGTGGGGGTGTGGATAAGTTGAGCCATGGCAGTGGAATATATGTATTTCAGAACATGTTGAGCACAACAGTTGGTACATGAGTAGTTTTCCAAGTTCATGGTAGGGTAGTTGCAATCACCCATTATTAGGGTGTTAGGTTGTAACCTAATATTTCCAAATGTATTATGAAATGAGGAGTGGGATTCCTGGGGCATGGTGGGGGATCTGCAGCAAGCTACAATTTTGATTGCAGTCTTGCCCAGAGTTATTTGCACTTGGAAAATCTTGGATGCATTATGCAGACCAAGTGGCCTGGATGTGTGCATATCCTTAATGAATATGGACACGCATCCGCCTTTAGTGTTTTGGTCCAGGTCATGTGGCCAGAAGATGTGGTATGAATTATAGCCTGGTAATGCAGGGGTACTCTCTGGAGCCTTGAAACAGGCCTCTGTCACTGCACAGATGTCAATGTTATCCATTTTAAAGGATGCCTCAAGAGAGTGCATTTGGAGGTTTATACAGCTATCATTGAGTAGCAATACCCTCAAATTGTTCTTGCCTGTACCTGTTAGTGTGGTGAATTTGTCATTTGAACCTTGCCTAACAAAGGCACTATAGAGGTGTCTAGAGCCTTAGCCAGTATCCGGAATCCCAGGGGTGACAGGTGGAGGCCATCTCTGGCAAAGCATTGTGGCTTGTTGGTCATGTCATCACAGGCAGACAGATACTGGATCCCTTTAGAATGACACCTGAAGCTTAGACAATTGTTGAGGTCAATCATGTTGTCCTTGTACTGTGGTATTATTATGGGTGATGGCAGGAAGGTACTCGGGGCTAGGGTCATACCTGCCTGGGCTACAAGATGGGACAGCTCCTCCATGTCCCTTTTCGTGTAGTGCAAGGAGGTACATCTGAAGTCATTCACACCAACATGGACACTGACAGAGTCATATTTGCACTTGTTGTGGAGTGATATCTCCTGGTATGATGATATGGACTATCATCAGTGTGAGGTAGGTATGTATATATGGGCCTGTCTCTGTCAGGATGTCAGCATTGTCAGTCAGGTACACTTGGCCCTGACTCGAGACATATATGTGTGTACATTGCTATATATGACACAGCTGTCGGAGGTGTCATGAGTCAGTCTGGACACCTTCTCACCTACTCTTTACAGAACACCAACATACCTGAGCACTAGCCCCTGTTATACTCCTTGACACACTTAACACCCTACTGATCCTTTGTCATCTGGCTACAGAGTATGTCATCATACTATCCCAGCATGTCCAGGGGTGGGCTGTGTGTGTGTGTGTGTGTGTGTGTGTGTGTGTGTGTGTGTGTGTGCGCACTGTCCAGTCCAGCTGGTGAATATTCTGATAGACACAATCCCACATCTGCCTCATGTAAACAGACAACACTCTCCTCCTCATGACAAACACAGATATATGTATGAGATACACCTAGAGAGACATACAGGGTGCTGAATCCTCTCGACCCATGGCTGCCATAGTCTATCAGGTGGTGGAGGTAACCACACACACCACATATCGGTCTCACATATCCTCTACCGACAGCACTCAAACCACATTATCACACATGCACATACTCAGATGCTGTAAATGAACTCTGCCTAAGTAGCAGAGTCCTCCACAGCAGGCACACATACAACTGCTACCCCAGTACAATACCCACATGTCACACCCACCAAGTATGGTGTCACAGTCTACAGACAATCATAGCACATTTAACAGTTGGCTAACAGATTGGTGTCATTCATAGGGGATATGGTGTCTGTCAGCCTGTGGTGACATGCTCTACATGCCACGTAGCTTCACTATGGACAGCTTGCACCTGTCACCCTTGGACCTTCGAATGCTGGCTAAGGCTCTTGCTACCACCATACTGCATTTGTTGAGCAGGACTCAAAAGACAAACCCACCTCCATGGACATTACAGGTGAAATTACACTAAGGGTAATGCTGCTCAACACCAGATGTATTGCCCTCATATTGCGGCCACTCAGGACTCCCCTCCGTATGGGGGATAGCAATATATGTGCACTAACAGATGCCTATTTCAGGGTCACATATGCCCAATAGCAGTACCAGGTTATGTTTCATACCATGCTTTCTGACCACAGCACTTGTAACGAACTAAAGGGGTGTATCCATATACATCACAGATACACACACCTCTGGGTTAGTAGCACTGCACTAAGCATCACAGACCAAACATGTGCAACTACCATTGTGCAAAACTGCCTTACTATTTTCTGCGTACTACAGACCACCCTCCCATACTCAGGAACCACACTTGGCTTTCCTGGGAACATTGGAGAATATGATGGTCTCCACAAACACCATTATATTGTGTGACATCAGGTACACAAATTTTGAGTGTGGATACTACGCAAGCCCCAACAACCTCACCCCACAGTCGCTACAATTTGTTCACTCATATTCAGACATCCTGACAGTGGCAGATACAGCTCCAACTGCTGAATCATTTACATACACATGCTATGGACTCCTACTGGACAGCATGGATTGTGCTACCCCAAATAACAACACGACTCACTCCTCCAATGGCAGGGGACCTGACTGGTAGACCTCAGCCATTAATAAGTTCATAGGTTCATACTAGGCTCTCTGCCCTAGGGCATTTATAAGCCTAGCCAGAGTGTGTTTGGCTTTCACCACCCATTTTAAATGAATTTTGCTATGGCCTTTTTCGAGGTTAGTATACTGTGCCTCTGTGTAACAGTGACACAGAAGTGACACCTAGGGTAAACCTATGATCTCCCGTCCACTCATCCGGATTCCTCTTGAAGACAGTCAATGAGGGACTCTGCCTAACCTGGACTGGGATTTTATTCCAGAGTGAAGGGAGCCTCTGGGTTATGAGTGTCCCTCCAGCATGTCCTATTTATTTCAGTGCTGAGGTTCCAGTCTCTCGAGCACGTAACTCGATGGTATCTGGATTTTCTGAGGTGCAGCATGTACATGAATTCCAAGTTGGACATGGCTTTATACGTCAGGCACAGATCGCCTCTGAGTAGGTGGTATGCCACTGAGTAGAGCTGTAGTTACTTTAACTGGGCAGCATATGTCATCTGTTTGAGCCCTTTAATCCTCTTGGTGAGGTACTTTTGGGGTCTTACTAGTTGCTGCAAGTGTCTGGTAAGGTACATCCCACAAGGGGCATTGTACTCCATTATGGGCCTGATGACGGATGAGTGAAGAGGCACAATGACCTCCCCTGATCTAGATGTGAATCCCTTCATGATTAGGTAGGCTATATAAAATATTTTTCTAACCACTTTGGCCACGTGGTTGTCAGATGAGAGATCACTATCAACTGTAGTCTGCAGGTCCCTAATTACTTCTTCCGTACTTAATGGATTACCACCTATGTGGTAAATTGTGTGCACTTTTTGCCAAAGGGGATGACTATACACTTTTTGGCGTTTAGCCTGAGGCCATGGCTCTGACACCAGTTGTCTGCTTCTATGAGGCCCTTTTGTAGGATGCTTGTGTTGGCTGTAGAGTAGATTATGGCATCCAGTTTGCAGTCATCTGTGAACCTGGTCAGCCACAGTCCTTCCGTGTTGGCCTGTACCTCCGAGAAATATATACCGAACAAGAGAGGTCCCAGGACTGAGCCTTGTGGGACGCCACTTTTAACTGGTTAGTAGTCTGACATGGCTCCAGCAATTCTAAACATGTCTGTTCTGTCCTTGAGCCAGTTTGCAACCCATCCAGTGACAAAGGGGTTTATATTTTAGCTGGTGAGCTTATCTATAATACCCGAGTGTGGTATTGTATATCAAAGGCTTTTGTGAGGTCCAGGTAGGCTGTGTGGACCACTTTCCCCTCGTCAATGGGCTTGGTGACTGTTTCAAAGACATTGACCAGTATTGAGAGGCAGGATCTGCCCTTAAAGCTGAACTGAGTAGGATACAGTGTGTGTAGGTCACCAATATCTTTATTTATGAGGTCCATGATGATCCTTTCCATAGCTGTGCAGACCAGGCTAGTCAGGCTTATGGGGCGATAGTTTCTTGGATCCACTGAGGCACCACCTTTGTGGAGAGGGACCACTGTTGCTGTACGCCACTCTTTGGGTACATATCCTGTAGTAAGGCTGAGACTGAACGGTAGTTTTATGTTTGGGTGTAGCTCTTCTTGGAGTTCATGTAGGATGCAGCCCGGGACACTGTCTGGTCCCATTGATGCTGTTTTTTTTTTGCTTTGGAGAGGGTGGCTGTTACCTAAGCATCTGAGATGTCAGGGTGGCAGCACTCTGCTGGGATAGATATTTGCCCTTTTGGTGGGGGGGGGGGGGGAGAAGTTTGCACTGAACCTGTCAGCTAGGATGTTGGCAATGTCTGTGGGTTCGGTGTATTGTTTGTCATTTTCAACTAATTCTGAGCATATCTGGGAATTCCCACACAGGTTCCTAACATAAGTAAAGAAAGTCTTGTGAATATCCTTAGTGTCTTGTGCAGATTTTGTCTTGTAGCTGCCCTTAGATGATTTTATGAGTGCCCATAGTTTTTGGTTAATACTGATCAGGGATGTCTTCCCTTTTTTGGATTTTGCTCCATCATGTAGTAGCTTCCTCCTTCTATTGTATAGTTTGTTTATGGCTGGGGCCCACCAGACAGGACACCTGCCTTTGGAGGATTGGGTCTTGGTTTTATTTGGGATGGCATGATCCATGCATTCTTGACAGTGTTCATAGAATGCGTTTATAAAGGATTCTGTGGAGTGGGCCGTATTTTCAATAGGCCCGGGAACTTTGAAGGATTCCACCTCAGTTTTGAGTGTGAAATTTGCTTTACAGAAATTTTTCACTGTGGTTGTCTGGGAAGGGGGTGGGGTCAGGATGTGAATAACCAGTGAGATTTTTTGATGGTCTGATCTTACCAGTGAGGGATGCGGTTATGGTCTGGAGCATTGAGTCCCCATGTTAGTGATGATCAGGTCCAGTATGTTTTCCCCTCTTGTGGGAGTGGTAACAAGTTGTTACATAGCATTTGAGTTTATAACTGCTAGGAACCTTTGGCCTAGGGTGTTGTAGCTAGAGTAATGCTCCCAGTCTATGTTTGGGTAGTTGCAGTCGCCCAATATACTAATGTTTGGAGACACCTTCATATTTTCCAGTGTTCTCAGGACGGATGGGTGGGGTTCCTGGGTTTGGGAGGGTGGTCTGTAGCAGCCTATAAACTGGAAGGAGGCTTTACCCACAGTTAGTTGCACATGGATAGTGTCTGCTGCTTCGTGCTGTGCCACCAACCTGGGGGTGTGGGTATCTGACAAATATTGATACACCCTCTCCTTTTGTGGTTCAGTCCAAGTTTTGGGGCCAAAAAGCATGGTATGTGGTATAACCTGGTAGTGCTGTGGTGCTCTTGGGAGCCTAGAACCAGGTTTCTGTTACTGCACAGATGCTGATGTTCTTCATGCTAAGGAGAGGTTCGAGTGCGTGCATCCTGAGGTTTACACTTCTGGCATTGAGTAGCATTACTCTTACTTTCTTATCCCTTGTGATACCTATGGAGGTGTGTTTGTCTTTTAGGGCTTGCCTAAAAAGGCACTATGGGGGTGGCAAGAGGCTATGCCAATATCCACAAGCCCAGGGGTGATAGGTGCAAGCCATCCGCAGTGGAGCATTGTGGCTTGTCAAGCATGTCATCCCAGGCTGACAGGCATTGGATCCCCTTTGAATGACACCAATACTTAAGGCAATTGTTGAAAGTGATCATCTTGTCTTCATATTGTAGCATCATTCTTGGTGAGGGTAAGATGCTACCCAAGGTCAGGGTCATACCAGCCTGGGCTACATGCTCAGAGCTCCTCTATGTGTCTTTTCCTGTAGTCCAGGCAGGTACATCTCAGGTCATTCACACCAGCATATACAATGACTGCATCATATCAGTACTTGCCTTGGAGTGACCTGAGTGCTTGTGTTATGTGGCTGATCCTAGTGCCCGACAGGCAGCTCACTGTGACCTTCTCCTTGTTCAGCCTGGTCAGCAGGACGTCAGTTTGCCTGACGATAAAGTCACCTATTACAAGTGTAGCAGGTGTGTTGTTTAGCCTTAAGGGCTGTGACTGTTCTGCACACTGGCTTTGTGAGCTATGTGTTGCACGTGTTTTGGGTTGGGCTAGTGGTTGCTTGCGTGTCTGCTTTGGAGGTCTCTGCTACTTAGGCAGATTTATATTTAGAGCCTCCAAGTATGTCTTTGTGTGTTTATGTGTTTCGTTTGCTGTCATGGTAGGTCTATGTGAGACTGGAATTGTAGTGAGTGTGGTTTCCTTCTCCTCCTGATTGGTTACACCAGTACTCAGTTTAGAGAGCTTAGCCTCCAGTTTGTATATATGGTTGCATCTCTCACATGTGTTGCAATTTGTTGGGAGGAGGGGAGGGTTGTCTCTGTACATGAGGCAGTTGTAACATTGCCTCAAGATTCCCAGATTCACCAGCTGGACCGGACAGGAGATTGACAACTTAAGCTGTACAATGTCAGGAGGAAGCTACTACATGATAGAACACAATCCCAGATGGGGAAAGCATCTGTGATCTGTACTAGCAGACAGCTAAGATCAGTCATGTACTTATCTAAGGTCTCCTTCTCACAGACAAATGCACCAGACATGTAGGACTTTCACATGGCCTTCGTCAGTTATGTCAGGGACCTGGATGGACACTCAATGATATGCTGTGAGTTACTGCATACTGACTACACTTACAATGAATCCCACTGCCAAAGCCAACATCCTGGCAAACAGGTTCAATGCAGATGCCCCCCCCATCCCCCCTAGGGAGCAACTATCCATCCCAACAGAGTGTAACCTCCCTGACACCACACAGTAGCAGGTGAGTGCTGCCCTCCCCAAAGCATACATTACATCAATGGGACAAGTTGGTGTCCGAGCCTGCATCTTACATGACCTTCATGACAGATGTAACCCTCACATTACATCAATGTGCAATGTCACTGTTACTACAGGATATGTACCCATGGAATGGCATACAGCGACAGTGGTCCCACTCCTCAGAGTTGGTGCCACACCGGACCACAGACAATATTGCCCTATGAGCGTAACTGGCCTGTTATGCAAAGCTATGGAGCGTACTGCCATGTGACCGTTAAACACAGACATCAGGAACCTACAGACACTGTGCCCTACACATTTCGGCATTGTTGTGGCCAGATTTTGCCTCTCGAACATGTTTGTATTCTGTAGACAGTTGACAGGTCCAGCGACACGGGGACAGTTGTACACAGAGCCTACCTGCAGTGTTATAAACACTTCCACAAAATACTCCACTGGGCCATAATGCATAGGCTCACCAGCATCAATATGGACACATATCTCACATGATGGATTGCTACCTGGGTCAGGGATAGCACCCACATGGTCATATGTACAGCTGCCATGTCTGACTATACACCAGTTACACATGTCATCCCACATGGCTTGGTCCTGGGACCACTGTTGTTCAGTATATATTTGTCTGACGTACAGGCTACCACAGGGGGAATATGGCTGACCTTGTTCACACTTGACTGCAAAGTGGGTGCCATACTCACCTCTCCAGCTGCCACATGCATACTCCAACAGGGTGACACAGAGATGGATGACTGGTGCCTGAGCCATGGCCTACAACTAAATTCCATTGGTTACATAGTCACCCCTTTGGGGATAACAACATGCCCACACAGTACTACAAAGGTAGTACACCATTACATACGGTAGGAGTTGTTAGGTGATTGTGGACATGACTTGTCTGTAGTGTCACCTTTGACATTCACGTTGCCACAGTGGTTGGACAGACCCTCGATATGAGCAACCTTATCCCATATGGTTTCACATGTCGATCGAGTGATGTCATTGTGCCCCTATACTAATCACAACCATGTTTGGTTACTATGACACCTTTGGGGTGTACCTTACCCAACACCTGCAGCAACTGTACTGACCACGGATACCCAAGCAACAGCCACCCCTAAACAATACCCACAAATCAGATAGCTCACAAAATCAGTGTACCTCACAGTCACAGACCTTAAGGCCAAACAACACACCAAATACACTTGTTATAGGGGACTCAATTGGCCGGTACAGTGAAGTCCCACTTGGCCGGTACAGTGATGTCCCACAACAGGCTGCACAAGGAAATGGTCAGTGTAAGCTGCCTGTCAGGTGCCAGGATCCGCCACATAATGACTCCGTCATTGTCCATGCTGGTGTGAATGACATAAGACGTAACTCCCTGGCTACAAGGAAAGAGACATGGAGGAGCTCTCTGATCCTGTAGGCCAGGCTGGTATGACCCTGACCTTGGGTAGCATCTTGCCCTCACCAACAATGATGCCACAGTATACAGACAATATGATCTGTTTCAACAATTTGGTGTCATTCATAGGGGATCCAGTACCTGTTAAGCCTGGGATCACATGTCCAACAAGACAAGTTGCTTTGCTAGGGACGCCTTGCACCTGTCACCCTTAGGATTTCATATACTGCCCATGGCTCTTGCCACCCCCATAGTGCCTTTTTTAGGCAAGGCTCAGAGGACAAACCCACCTCCATAGACAACCCAAGGATATAGACTGTAAAGTTAATGCTACTCAATGCCAGACGTCTACACCTCAGGATACACACACTCAAGGCTCTCCTTAGTATGGAGGACATTGATGTCTGTGCAGTAAGAGAAACCTGGTTCAAGGCTCCTGAGAGCACACTGGCACTACCAGGGTATAACTCAGAGCATGCATTTCAGACACAAAAGTTGGACCAGAGCACAACGGGAGGAGTAGTATCTATATTCATCAGGGATACCTACACCTCCAGGTTAGTGGCACTGCACAAAGCATCAGAAACCATCCCTGTGCAACTAACAATGGACTACACTACAGCAGACAACAGTGCCTTTCAGTTTGTAGCCTGCTACACAACACCCTCCCTATTACAGGAACCGCAGTTGGCATTCCTGGGAACACTGGAGAATATCAAGGTTTCTCCAGAAACTATGTTATTGGGTGACTTCAACTGCCCAAACATTGACTGGGACAACTACTCAGGCCCAAACACACTCGGCCAATGGTTCCTTGACATCATAAACTGTAATGTGATGGAACAACTGGTCACCACTCCCACGAGAGGGAACATATCGGACCTGGTCATCACCAACATGGGGACTCTATGTTCCACAACAGAGGTGAACCCCTCATTGGTAAGATCAGACCATAAACAAATTTCCATGGACATACATATCCCATCCCCACCCCCAGGCAAATCTCAAAAGCCAGCTTTGCACTTCTCAAGACTGAGGTGGAATCCTTCAAAGTCCACAGGCCAGAGGTTTATACAGCCCAATCCACAGCATTCTTTACAAATGCAATCTATGAGCACCTGCAGGGATACATGGTTCGTGCTATCCAAAATAAAACAAGTTTACCTCCTCCAAAAACAAAAGACGTGTGTGATGGACCCCGGACATGAATAAGCTATACAACAGAAGGAGGAAGTTACTACATGACAGAGCAAAATCCCAAAAAAGGAAGGCATCTCAGATCAGTATTAGCAAGACACTTCAATCCCTCATGTAATCATCAAAAGCCAGTTTCAGAAGGGAAGTTGCCCTAGACAGTAGCCCTTCTTCAGTTATGTCCAGGATATGGGTAGAAACTCCCAGATATGCTCTGATTGGTTGCATAATGGTACAAATTATACCAAACCTACAGAAATTGCTGACATCCTGTCAGACAGATTCGGCACACACTTCTCCCCCCCTTCACCCCCAAAGAAACAAATGCCTATCCCAACTGAAGGTAACCTCCCTGACATCACAGATACACAGGTGAAGGCTGCCCTCTCCGAAGCAAAAAACACAGCAGCTATGGGACTGGACAGTGTCCCAGGCTGTGTCTTACACAAGCTCCAAGGTGAACTGAACACTCCCATGAAGTCACTGTTCAAACCTAGCCTTACTACAGCATATACACCCAAATAATGGCATACAGCTACAGTGGTTCCACTCCACAAAGGTGGTGCCACAACAGACCCTGGGAACTATCACCGCATATGCCTTACTAGTCTGGTCTGTAAAGCAATGGAGCGTATCGTCATGGAACTCATGAACACAGACACTGTGAGCCTCCAGACACTCTACCCTACCCAATTCAGCTTTGTTAAGGGCAGATCTTGCCTCTTAAACCTAGTTGATTTCTTTGAACAAGTTACCAAGGCTATAGATGAGGGCAAGGCTGTCCACACAGCCTACCAGGACCTTTGACACAATACCACACTCAGGAATCATGGATAAGCTTACCAGCTTAAATATCAACTCCTATATCACAAGATGGGTTGCAAAGTGGCTCAGGGATAGAACCCACATGGTCAGAATCACAGGTGCCATGTCCAAATGAAAACCAGTTACAAGTTGCATCACACAGGGCTCAGTTCTGGGACCTCTGTTGTTTGGTATATACTTCTCTGAGGCTCAGGCTAACATGGGGGGATTATGGCTGACAAAGTTCACAGATGACTGAAAAATGTGGGCCATACTCGACTCTCCAGCTGACACAAGCATCCTCCAAAGGGGACTCACAGAGATGGATGTTTGGTGACAGAGCCACAGCCTCCAGCTACATGCTACAAAGTGCATAGTTATCCCCTTTGGGGAAAACAAGGCGCACACAGATTACCACATATGTGGTAACCAATTAAGTACAGGAGTAGTAATTTGAGATTTGGTGACCAATGAAGATAGTAATCTCTCCTTTGATAATCACATTGGCAAAGTGGTTAGGTAGACCTTCTATATAGGCCACCTTATCACAAAAGGGTTAGCATCTTGATCAAGAGAGGTCCTTGTGGCCCTCTACTCATCAGTCATCAGCCACATACTTGACTACAATGCCCCTTTCAGGATGCACCTTACCCAACACCTGCAACTGGAGAGACCCCATATGTACCTCTCTAAGAGGATCATGGGCTACTAACAGATGTGGTATGCAGCTCAAGTAATGAAACTCCAGCTGTACTCAGTTGCTTACCACCTACTCAGAGGTGATCTATGCCTGACATACAAAGCCATGTAAAAGCCAGGATTTATGGACGTGCTCCACCTCCAAAATCCAAGTCTCTTACAGATACACACTCCAGGGACTTGAACCTCAGCACACGGATAAAAAGGACATGCTGGAGGGACAGATTCATTTCCCAGAGACTCCACTCACTCTGGAATAGAATCCCAATTCATGTTAGACATAACCCCTCACTGACCCTCTTCAAGCCAGATCTGGACGCGTGGATGGGAAAGCAGTAATTCACACCTGGGATCTCTTCTTTGTCCCTGCTAGACAGAGGCACAGCAAACTACACTTAAAGGGTACCTTCTGTGACCTACTTTACAGAGGCACAATAGACTACTGTAATAGGGAGGTAGGAGCCAAATACACTCTGGATAGGCCTATACATGCCCTAGGGAAGGTACCCTAGTATCTACCTATGACCCCATGAACCTATAGGTTCCGCACCAGGCTGATGTAGGGACTCAAACAGATGACCTGCACAGCTCAGATGCAGTAACTCCAGCATTACTCAGTCACTTACCACCTACTCAGATATGATGTGTGCCTGTTTGCAGTCATACCCAACCCAGACTTAATGGACATGCTCCACCTCAGGATATCCAACTCCCTTGTAACTACACACTCCAGGGACATATACCTCAGCACAGATGTTGATAGGACCAGATTCCTATCGCAGGGCCTCCACTCACTCCAGATTGTGATCACAGTTTCACATAGGCAGAGCCACCCACTAACCACCTACAGGGGACATCTTAACAGCTGTATGGGTGATCATATGTTTAATCATGGGTTATGTTCTGTGTCCCTGCTAGACAGACACACACTAGCCTAAAGTGAACCTGTGCTTGTGCTCGGGATGCACATTTATTGCTGGAACTGTTTACAGATGTTTATGGTCTTTGCTTTCACAGTTTCTACAAACAACTTGGTTATCTGCGGAACATGTTATATCATGACAGAGTTCCACTATATTATATAAGTGTCTGTTGTCATGTAACTGTGTGCACAGGGCAGATTGCTAGATATGTGACAGGTTCCTGGCTTAACACATGCAACTGCCAGATATGTGTGGCTCACTGCTGTACTCAGACATGGGCTAAGTGTGTGAGCATGCCCAGTTTAGGCTTTCCATATTTTGTTGCCTGACATATGTCTCATTAATTCAAGTGTGTGAGCATGCCCAGTGTGACCTTTTAGTATGTTGCAATCTGACATCCAGTACATTTCTGGATGTGTGTGAACATGCCCAGTATTAAAATGTATACTGTGTGTGTTCAAAGTAAAGTTCTGTTCTCACAGCAGAACTCACCTTTGTGTCATAACTCAACAGGGATTATGCTGTGCCTGCTGGTTTCCCATGTGATACTTTGCATAGACTTATCAACATTCCTTCATACTGGCTGAATAGTACACTACTGTCATGGTTTAGTGGTTCAGTACATTAACTATGGTGCACAGTATACTGGGTTTGAGGCCCAGCACTGCTTTATATTTACATACTGAGCAGACCAGACTGCTTAAGGGGCACTTAAGCAAATATGAGCATGTTGGCTTTGGTTCAGCTATGCCCTACTTAGACCAGGCTTGTTTGACATTGCTAAATATTCACCAACTTTGATGGACATTGGCCAATATTACTCGACATTGCCCACGGTTGTACTAGTTGGTGTGTGCGATTCTGTTTGCATATGCTACATGGTGGTAAATGCAGTTTATCAGTACCTTAACTTGCTTAACCCATGGCAATCATGCTTTAGGTGGTGCTGCAGGGTTCCCTATGTCGGATGCACATACTACACTACCTGTACATGTGTGAAGCAGGTAGTGTCAACTTAGGCATCCCTTTTACTATATGTGGGGGTCAGAGAGAGGTATCATTTCCAGGGTTTCTACTGAGCCAGTGTATGTGCTATGCGTTGCCTCTTTGCCAAGGCCAAAGCATACTGGGCATGCCTCCTTCTGCCTACTGGGGCAGGCTCAGGTTGTTCCTCCTCTGAGTCACGCTCTGCCTGTGATGACCTTGGCAATGGTGGAGGACTGTTTGGGCCAGGCCTATGCTGGTCCTGCTGCAGCTGTTTTCACAGGATCACATTATGTAGCATAGCACATACCATGACAATTTGGGTACATGTAGTTGGTGAGTACTGCAAGGCTCCACCGGATGTGTCCAGGCACCAGAACCGTGACCTGAGCAGCCCAAACCCACGCTCGATTACATTTCGTGTTTGTGCGTGTGCCTCATTATGGCGTTCCTGTTCAGGTGTGTGTGTGTTTCTGATGGGTGTCATCAGCCACGGCTCCAGTGCATAGCCAGCATCCCCCACTAGGTGACCATGGGGGATGTCCCCATTGGCAAATGTCTAGTACAGCTGCGTCAGATGCCAGATATGGGAATCGTGACAGCTTCCAGGGCAGCCAGCACACATATTCATTATTATGCCCTGGGCATCACACACGACCTGGCAGTTGATGGAGGGGAAGCCCTTGCGGTTAATGTAGGCCCTACCCCGCTCACCGGCTGGTGCTTTGATGCATATATGCGTGCAGTCTATTGCATCCACTACCTCAGGGTATTCCGCTATTTGCTGGAAGAGACGCATATTGCTGGCCAATACCTCACTGGAATTGAGGAAATATACATGATCACCGACATGTGCTGACATGGCATCCAGGAACTGGTGCAGTACCCTGGATGCTGATGCCTGTGATATCCCCATCATATCACCAGTTGGTCTCTGGAAGGTACCGGTTGCTAGTATTCTTAGGCCAACACAAACCTTGGTTTCCACTGGGATGGGTTCCCCTCTGTTGGTTCTGTGTGTGTGAGGCATGGCCTGCACAGCTCAACAATTTGCTGTAGGAGGTCTCTGTCCACTCTATAGCGCTCCACTATCTCCAGCTCATGTAACCCCTGGTAGGTGAGCCTGGGTCTGTACACTCTTCTCAGTCTCCCCACTGTGGGTTGTCAGGCAGCATTTGCATTGTCACCACCCACAGCATGTTGCATATGTCGCCTTATAACAGCTATGGCAGCCCCTAGCATTTTTGGTCTGAGTGAAGCTTTTTCAGTTTTCACTTCTAATAGCTTACTTCAGTGTTGCAGTGTCTCTTGAGAGAAACATACTGCACTGTTGTTTGCAGAGTTTTAAGTACTGGGATGGGCTACTGTTCTGCCTGTGTAATTGCCTGCTTCTGATTGTTTTCACCTGCTAACTCTGCTAGTATTCCCGGGTAGCTTCCTACAATTTCTTCTGTTTCCTTTTTCCTTTCTGTTTCCTCAGGGGGGAGCGATGAGCATACAAGCGCAAACACGCTCACAGCAGCTAATACGCGCGCACACATGCTTAGACGGACTAAAATTTGCTTATTCGGGTTAAAACGCGCGCGCACACCAGCGCAAACACGCTTACAGGTCTGTAAACAGGCTCCTACATGCTTACTGCGGCTTAAACGCGCGCACTCACGCTTACACGCGCGCACTCTAGCTTACTCTGGCCTCCCAGCGCGCACATGCACACCCAGCAAGAAACTCTTTGGTGTTATCCACAGTGTACACCTTCCATTTCTTGGCTTTCCCATGTCTACTTGTTGACACACCTCTTTCCATGATGTGTGACTGACATCTTTCACATGCCACTGTGCTCCAATGAGCTTCATTTCTTTCATACATACCCCCCTGTGATGTCACCTATCTCCTACTCTGTTACTCCCCCTTATCCTACTCCTACACTCCAGGGAATGTGCTTATTTGCTATGTGACACTGATTCACTATCCTAACACTCATTTACATAGGATTGCCTACTAATGCTTAGTTACATGTCTTACACTGAGCTTCCCCCCTTAGCAATCCCTACTCGGTGGCCATGTTGTTTTCAGCCTGCTATTCCCTTACATTGTAAATGGATGGTTTGCATAAAACCCACATTTGTGGGTTTTAAATTTTTATTTTTCTGTTTTTTACAGCGCAGCCCATTTGTGCGGCGCTGCACTACGTTTAAATATTGGCGATCGCCGAAAAAAAAATACATTTTTTTTTTTTTATTTTGCATGGGGGTACGTTGCCAGTGGCCATATATCTGGCCATTGGCATGCTTCCTGGAACATATGCAACCTTTATTTGGAGCTGACAAGGCTCCATTGTGCTATTTGCAGAACGGTACTCAGTTGTCAACTGAGTACATTTCTGCAGATAACACGGCTCTTACACGGACAGGTTTGTGCTTCGTGGATCACAAAATTACCTCACTTGCATGCCTTTTGGCTGCAAGTGAGGTAATTTGCATATCCACGTCCTGTCCGTGTTAAGAGCCATTTTAGGAGCTCTCCGCCCCTACAGGCTGTTCGTGGATCGCTCGTCGGACATGATGGCTGCATGGAGTCTTACACTACTCTTAGACTCCGTGCAAGCCATCGTGAATCTGGCCCAATATCTTTAAAAGATCCTGTACTGGCAGTTTCAATTTGTTTTAAATCCAGAGAGCTCTTCCACTATTAGCAAATTTTATTAATCATAACAATGTTACTACAACTAGAAGCAAGCCCCAGTAACAACCAAAACAACAACAGTTTAGTCAAAAGAGGCAGTCTGCAAGTCTACAATAATTGTGTATTAATCAACAATTACAGAATTCACAGACAACAGAGCACAGCTACAGTTACATAAATTATAACTGCTCTAAGAAAACCTAGATAACAGGTAAATATGACAGCATGACAAAAAGGCTGGGGGGGGGGGGTCCTGGCAGGAAAAAAAAATCTAAATCTAGCTAAGAACTATTTGACAATAATTTGATTAGGGAAGACTAACATATTTAACTGAAAATTTCTACTGTAAAACACAACTATAAAGAAAAAAACAGCCTAAACCATCCACAGAAAGACAGAGTAGAGGGAATATGTCCAAAGTTGTAGAGTGACAAACAAGACCTGGAATGGAGTGGGGGGCAAAGAGCATTGTGAGAAAAGTATGTTGAAGTTGGAAGTGTCTGCAGCAACCAGTTCTTCGGTTTTGAAGTGGACGTACTAGATGTATTAAGCTGCTTCCTAAGATATCCGAATTCTAGAACAAAACATTTTGATAAAACACTCAAGGGGCTTTGGTTAGCCCAATGACAGAGATGAAAATAGAAGATGATGAGCTATCTGGAATGTGATTTTCTTTATAAGTAGGTCTCAATAAATAGAATATCCACGTATACAATTCTTTGCCAAAAGCTGATCCATCAAATAAAGTGCCAAATTACCTTATTGAGATTGGGATGTGGGAGTCTATCTGCCCTTGTGGCTCCTGAAAAAACAATATAGAATAACCTTGCTGAATTATCTGCAATAACCATTTGTCTGAAGTTCTCTCCTACCAGACAAAAGGATAATTCAAACTTGCCTCCAGGGGGGTACTGGGTAGAGGATGGGACATGGGAATGGTAGTCATTCTGACAACCTCTGATTATTATTTACTGTTGCATCTGAATTGCAGCTGAAATAACACTTTTTCTAATCCTCTTTTGCTAATAAAAGTTTTGTGAAGGAGGCCCTTTCCTATACAGTGGCTTCCATACCTTTCAACTGTACAGATTTTTGCAGAATGTCTAGATTTTTGGCTCATATTTTTGGTCTGTTCCTTATAAAATTTGTTGTTAATCACTTGGATGATCCGAGGAGTGAAGTGATTAAATAATTACATACATTTTAGTTTCAGATTTCAAATCCTTCAGAAAATGTATGCTAAAGCAAACCTGATACTTTACCAACTTTTTAAGATTTATGTCCCTATTTTTGCCCCCCCCCACATTTTTCAGGCTTTGCCCACATTTATTGTGCTGACAGGTTGAGAGGTATGATGGGTTTTTAGTAAGAGTGAGATATTTCTGAGACTGAAGAATAGGAGACAAGTAGATGTCTTTTTAAGATGACTCGATTTTATCTTTCTTTTCTAAGAAAACTATAATGTCATCCACTGGTTAACAAACCAAATTCCTGACTAACAGTAGCATTCAGACAGAGCACTGACCTCAATGGATTAATTTCAGCAGGTTTAAAATGATGGTAAGCAGGTTACATATTACAGGTGTATAAGAAGGGATTCCCAAAGTGCAGACTCTAGACCAGAGAAGCAATTTTGGTACAACAGAGCTTAGTTGATGGTGTTTAAAGCATAGGCCCATTGCGGTTCTGGCTTAAGTGACAGAATTGTATCATTGGTGAAAATAATACCACTAAAGGGATAAACAGAGTGTAAAAGTTTGAATAGCTGGGAGGGAAGTAACAGGTCTGCCTTTTGCTGTCAGGAAAGCCACTTGGCTTTTGCTCTAGTTTTTGACTGGTGCTCCTGTCAAGGGAAGACAGTGATGAAACTACATTTTATATGAAATGGACTAGAAATGTTTTTGTTCTTATATGAGGCAACTGCAATGAGTGGCAGGCTGTATTTCAGTTGAACAAAGAGTACCCCAGTGGAGTAAGACAAAATTGGATAATCTTTTGGACCAGAACAGTAGTTTATTTTCCTTCGGATTTTGTTGAGAAGAACATTAAAAGTGAGGAAAGATTCTGACCATAGGTCTAATTAACAAAAATAAGGGACATTTTCAATATAGGTATTGTCTCTGATTTAGTTACACAGGGTGTCAGTGAGTTTAGCTAGTTTAAGCTTGATTCCAGATATCGCACATTTGATTTCAGATGGGTTCATTACTTGTTTTTTGTTACACAGGTTGAAGGTGAGTTGAAGTGGGCCTCTAGATGGTTTTGTAGAATCTGAAGTGAGTTGCTTGAGTGACAGAGAACATTCTCATCTTCATATAGCAGTATTGGGAGATGATGCAAGTCATAAGGGAGTTTGTTGATAAAAATAGAAGAAAGTAATGCAGGAAGTACAGAACCCGGTTGGACACCTCTGTTTAAGTAAGCTGTATCTGACAGGCAGGACCTAACTTAGATTGAGAAGTGGCAGGTAGTTGTGGAACTAGGATGTGGTATCAGGGCTTACGCCATGTTCTATAGGTGGTGTAGAAGGATTGTGTGGTCTACAAAGGTTTTCGTAAGGTCAACAAAGACTGTACCTGTAAGGTACTCTTTGTCCATGTTTAGGAGAATCTCATCAGTAAGTCATCATCATCATCCCCTTTTTCCCACTTTCTTTTTTCTACATGGAGTTGGGGTATCCAGTTAACTGTCGCCAACTCTCTCGATTCAGTGCCACACTCCTGCCTTCTTCAACACTCATGCCTGACTGTCGCAGATCTTTCACGCAATCCATCCACCTCTTTGCTGGATGTCCTGACCTCCTCTTACCTTCTTCCTGTCTGTCCCAAACCTTCCTCACCAGATTGTCTTCTGCTTTTCTACACATGTATCCAAACCACCGTAATCTGTTCTCTTTGATCTTTTCTGCAATTGGAGCGACCTTGGCTTCTGCTCTTATGTCCTCATTTCTTCGTCTGTCTCACAGTGTGCATCCTACCACCTTTCTCAGGCACTTCATTTCCATCATCTCTAGCTTCTTTAACTGTTCTGCCTTTACTGCCCAGGTTTCTGTACCATACAGTAGTACTGTTCGCACCACTGTCTTGTACACCTTACTTTTCAGTTACTTTGGCATTCTTCTGTCACAGACTACACCTGATACTCTATGCCAGTTGGCTGCAGCCCCTCTGATTCTAGCTTTGACCTCTTCATTCAGACTACCCTTCTCCTCAACCACCCCTCCCAGGTACTTGAAGATGTTTACCTGTTCCACTATCTTCCCTTCTATCTCTATTCTCAGCTTCTTCTGATTTCCCCAGTTTGCTGCCATTACCACCGTCTTATCTGTGCTTAGTTTCATTCCATGTGCCTTCAGATTTTCATTCCATTCTTCTATCCATTGCTGAAGTTCTAGCTCAGAGTCTGCCTGTACTGCGACACTGTCTGCATACAGCAGCTTTGTTGATCTGTCCCCTCCAATCGGTTTGCTAATGTAGTCCATCACCAGTATGAACAGCAGTGGGCTCAGAGCTGAACCCTGATGTACACCCACTCCCACTGGAAATCCCTCTGTGAGGCTGAACACTGTTCATACTTGAGTCACTTCATCCTTGTACATAGCCTGCACTAATTCTATCAATGTTTCCGGGACTTCAAACCACTGCAGTACTGCCCAGATTACCTTTCTTGGGACCTTGTCATATGCTTTCTTCTCCAAGTCTAGGAATGCCCAAGTTGGACTCTCTTTTCATCTCTAGCTTCTTCTCAAGTATCTGTCTCATTGCAAACATTGGGTCAATTGTGCTGCATCCTGATCTGAATCCAAACTGCTCATCTCCCATCTTACATTCTACTACTCTCCGTATCCGATTATCAATCACCCTCTCCAGAACTTTCATACAATGTGGTAGGAGTTTGATCCCTCTGTATTGCCCACAGTTGTGGATGTCCCCTTTGTTCTTGTACACTGGCACTAGTATGCTTATTCTCCAGTCATCAGGGATACACCTTTCTCTCCACACTGCTATTAGTACCCTTAGGAGCCATTTCTCCCCTATCTCACCCAGCATCTTTATCATATCTACTGTAACCTCATCTGAGCCTGCTGCTTTCCCTGACTTCATCTTCCTTAGTGCGGTTCTTACTTCTTCTAGGGTGGGCTCCTCCTCTTCTCTCGTTGTAGGCTGTTTCTGGAGTAGTACAGCTTCTGTGGGGTTTTCTTCATTCAGAAGCTGCTGGAAATACCCCTTCCATCTGCCTTTGATGTCCTGTGGACTGGTGAGCAGGTTGTTGCTGGCATCCCTTATGAAGGGTGTCTGGCTATCTTCTTTATCTTTCTGTCTTTGCCTTGCAACCTGATATGGTTTCTTTGTGCCCCTTACTGAGTCACTTTCCTGAAGTTGGTAGAGTGCCTCCAATGCCCTATTCTTTGCTACTGCAACTTTTCTTAGCTTCTTTTTTAGCCAACCATTAGTCCTTCCTAGCCTAGTCCCATTTCTTCCTGCACTCCTTTCTTTTGATGACTTCCTGGACTTCTGCATTCCACCACCAGCTTTCCTTATGTACTTACCTGGCTCGGCCACATATCTTTTCTCTAGTCCTAACACATGCTGTTTTAGGCACTGCCATTCTTCTTCAACTCCACCTATTATTTCTTCCTCTTTTTGGTGTGCTAGAGCCCTGAGTAATTCCTTGAACTGTTGACTTTCTCTCCAGTCAACTTCCAGGTCTTCAGCCTGGTCTCTGTTGACCTCAGAGCCTTCTCTGACCACTGCTTATAGCTGGTTGTGGCAACTATTGGTTTATGCTGTGGGCCAACTGTTTCACTGGGGATGACTTGGCAATCATGGATTCTACCCCAGTGCCTTTTCCTTAATAGGAGGAAGTCTACCTGAGTTGCATGTTGGCTACTCTTGTATGTGATCTTGTGACTGTCTCCCTTTCTGAACCATGTGTTGATTATTATCAAGTCATTTGCCAGACAGAAGTCTAGAATGGCTCCTCCTCCTTTATTCCTGTTACCCCAACCCTTGTGGACCCAGGCAGTCCTCATATCCAGTTCTGTCCCAATATGTGCATTCAAGTCACACATTATCAACATCAATTCATGTTGTTCTGCTTTATCTAGTAGGTCCTGCAACTGCTGTCTGAATGCACTCTTTTCCTCACTATCACAACCCTGCTGTGGGGCATATGCTGAGATTATGAATACTGCCCTGTCATTACACTGGAGTCTGATTGCCATGAATCTGTCATTAATTCTGATGATATCCCTCACTGCCTTCTGAAGCCTCTCTCTCACCACAATTCCTGCACCATTTCTAGCCTGTCCACCACCTGTGTAGTAGAGTCTGGATCCCAAGCCAAGTGGCTTTGCTGCACTGCCCTTCCATCTTTTCTCTTGGATACACAGGATGTCCAGTCTCCTCTGTCTCATCATGTCATCCACTTCCAAGCTGTGTCCTGTCAGTGAACCTACATTAAGCGTAGCAATTCTCAGTTTTTGTTTGGCCGGTTGGTTGGTTTTACATCCAGCTTTTGCTCAACAGGGATAACCCAGGCTGGGCAACTAGACACCAGCCAGCCAGTAGCTTAGTGGACCAGGGTTGCTGGGCACACACTGGCCAACAGAAGCACATATACCCTTCCCACCATTAGCAAGGGTCCCTGATGTGGGTGAGAGTAGGTCGGATTCTCAACCCACTTATCACAGGTAACTACCCATGCCCATTTTTGGCGACATTAGTCAACATGACCGAATCACCAAGAGCCATATTTTACACAGAGTGGCTATTCCTGTCATGGAGCGCAGTCTGTGATCCATGTTCTCGTATCTTTGAGGATGCTGCACACCACAGTAGATGCCCAAAGCCATTAAGCCATCTGCCATTAAGTAAGTGTCCATATAAAAGTCATAGCAATTCGGCCTAACCAGAAGAACTGTTTGTGTGACAACGGTTTACCTTGATGAATATAACTGATTAGCTGTTTACAGACTAATTTTTCAACTGACTTTCTCTAAAGTAAGTAAGATGGAAATTGATTACAAGTCTGAGCTTTTAGCTGGTTTGGGTAAGTGCTTGACCATAGCTGATTACCATATCTTTGGCTTGATGTCTATGTGAGGCATAGACTGTAGGTGTATAAAACAGGGGTGGCAAGGGTATCCCTGCAATGGTATATAAACCAAGACTGTATATGGTCTGTGACTGCTGAAGAACTGAGTGGTGGCCTTTTTACTTTAATTATTCTAAAGCAGAAAGGGAATACAGGGAGAGGAGCAGGTGTGTCAGTTGGTTAATCTTGAATATTGGTTATTATATTAGGAAGGGATGTGAATTTGTTTGAGAAGTTTCAAAGTTTGAAAGATGGGAGGATTTTCTGTGACGACAATTGCATGTGCCCACAGTGGATATAAAAAGTGTACACACCCCTGTTAATTGCCAGGTTTTTGTGATAAAAAAAAGAGACCACAATAAATTATTTCAAAACTTTTCCCACCTTTAATGTGACCTATAACCTGTACAATTCAATTGAAAAACAAATCTGCTAAGGGAAAAATATAAAAAAAATAAACGTACAATAAGCTGGTTGCATAAGTGTGCACACCCTTAAATTAATACTTTGTTGAAGCACCTTTTAATTTAATTATAGGAGTCTGTCAGCATGGCACATCTTGACTTGGCAATATTTGCCCACTCTTCCTTGCAAAAGTGCTCCAAATCTGTGAGATTGCGAGGGCATCTCTTGTGCACAGCCCTCTCCAGGTCACCCCACATATTTTCTATTTGATTTAGGTCTGGGCTCTGGCTGGACCATTCCAAAACTTTAATTTTCTTCTGGTGAAGCCATTGTTTTGCTGATTTGGATGTATACTTGTGGTCACTGTCATGCTGAAAGGTGAAATTCCTCTTCAGCTTTCTAGCAGACATCTGAAGGGTTTGGGCCAAAAGTGACTGGTATTTGGAACTGTTCATAATTCCCTCCACTTTGACTAAAGCCTCAGTTCCAGCTGAAGAAAAGCAACCCCAAAGCATGATACCACTACCACCATGCTTCACTGTGGGGATGATGTTCTTTTGGTGATGCAAAGTATTGTTTTTGCGCCAAACGTACCTTTTGGAATTGTGGCCAAAAAGTTCAACCTTGGTCTCATCAGATCATAACACATTATCCCACATGCTTTTGGGAAAAAAAATTGCTCTTCCGGATTTCACCATTTCTACTAAACAGGGTTGATTAAACAGCGTTCATTATTTTAAGCATTGGCAGATAAAATAGGAACTCACATTAAAGGTGGGAAAAGTTTATTAATGATTTATTGTGGTCTCATTTTTTTTATATCACAAAAACCTGGCAATTTAACAGGGGTGTGTACACTTTTTATATCCACTGTACTTGTGAGATTATCTATTTCCTTCCAGAAGAGCTTTGGTCTGTTAATTAGGGAATGTTGAATTGCCTTTAGGTGGTTGCTGTTGTACTGACCGATTGCTTCTTCGGCAAGGTTGTGTAAAGTGTGTGGTATTGTCCAAGCTTCAGGAGGGCCTTCAGCTCTTTTGGAAGCCAGGAGTTGCTGTTTGGTTTATATAGCCTTGTAATTATTAAAAGAAGTCTTGAATATCACATAGCATATTGGTGAGAGTTTTGGCGGCTTGGTTTGGGACTGATAGCCTTATTATTGGTGCCCAATTAATACAGGAAAGGTGTATTCTGAGTTTGTTAATGTTTGCTGGAGATTCACTTTGGAGAGTGATGCATTTGGGGAGGAACTTAACTACACTGGTTTGAATGCAGATATATTGGGCAGTTGTTACTAAAAGACTGTGTGGGGGTGAATGATTACTGGTGATACAGTGGATGGATTATCAGTAATTACTGGGTTTAGGATGCAGGCTTGGGAGGATTTCAAGTTTGGTCTTGTAGGCTGGGTTACCATTTGGATATAACTGATATCAAGTTCAGAAATGTTACTATGTAATGGCCTAACAAATACAGGCTAAAGTTGTCTACCATTAGAGGATTTTATGTATGGGGACAGAGGACAGAATGTCATCCACAAGTTTTTGGAATTTTTAAAAGTGTAGAAGGGGATGGTTAGCAAACTACTCCAATGTAGTATGGGTGTTTGTTGGTGGCATTGATTTTGAGAATAATACAGTTAGGGTCAGAGTAAGCCACAGAGTTGGCTTGTTTTACCAATTCTAACTTTAGGTTGGATTTGTACAGTAAAACAGTGCAGTCCCTTTCTTTTGGCCAAGTCTTTAATCTAGGAAGCAGCCATACTCAGAGAAAAAGTGATGGGTTGTTAGATATGAGCAAGGGTTCTTTGTTGGCAATGGCATCTAGGTTGTATTGGGCAGTGAAGGAAATGTATTTGATCAAACTTGCTCCTAATGCTTAGTTGGAGATTTATTATGACACTGTTGTTGTTGGATGGATAAAATGGTGCTATGGATATATCTGGTAGTGAGTTATTCTTGTGGAATAAAGGAGTAATGAGAATTATGCATCTGTTGTCAGGTTATGATTTATTGTGGTCTCATTTTTTTATATCACAAAAACCTGGCAATTTAACAGGGGTGTGTACACTTTTTATATCCACTGTACTTGTGAGATTATCTATTTCCTTCCAGAAGAGCTTTGGTCTGTTAATTAGGGAATGTTGAATTGCCTTTAGGTGGTTGCTGTTGTACTGACCGATTGCTTCTTCGGCAAGGTTGTGTAAAGTGTGTGGTATTGTCCAAGCTTCAGGAGGGCCTTCAGCTCTTTTGGAAGCCAGGAGTTGCTGTTTGGTTTATATAGCCTTGTAATTATTAAAAGAAGTCTTGAATATCACATAGCATATTGGTGAGAGTTTTGGCGGCTTGGTTTGGGACTGATAGCCTTATTATTGGTGCCCAATTAATACAGGAAAGGTGTATTCTGAGTTTGTTAATGTTTGCTGGAGATTCACTTTGGAGAGTGATGTATTTGGGGAGGAACTTAACTACACTGGTTTGAATGCAGATATATTGGGCAGTTGTTACTAAAAGACTGTGTGGGGGTGAATGATTACTGGTGATACAGTGGATGGATTATCAGTAATTACTGGGTTTAGGATGCAGGCTTGGGAGGATTTCAAGTTTGGTCTTGTAGGCTGGGTTACCATTTGGATATAACTGATATCAAGTTCAGAAATGTTACTATGTAATGGCCTAACAAATACAGGCTAAAGTTGTCTACCATTAGAGGATTTTATGTATGGGGACAGAGGACAGAACGTCATCCACAAGTTTTTGGAATTTTTAAAAGTGTAGAAGGGGATGGTTAGCAAACTACTCCAATGTAGTATGGGTGTTTGTTGGTGGCATTGATTTTGAGAATAATACAGTTAGGGTCAGAGTAAGCCACCAAGTTGGCTTGTTTTACCAATTCTAACTTTAGGTTGGATTTGTACAGTAAAACAGTGCAGTCCCTTTCTTTTGGCCAAGTCTTTAATCTAGGAAGCAGCCATACTCAGAGAAAAAGTGATGGGTTGTTAGATATGAGCAAGGGTTCTTTGTTGGCAATGGCATCTAGGTTGTATTGGGCAGTGAAGGAAATGTATTTGATCAAACTTGCTCCTAATGCTTAGTTGGAGATTTATTACGACACTGTTGTTGTTGGATGGATAAAATGGTGCTATGGATATATCTGGTAGTGAGTTATTCTTGTGGAATAAAGGAGTAATGAGAATTATGCATCTGTTGTCAGGTTATGTGCAAGCTGAATGGTTGAGGTTAAGGGAGCTTACTAGAATATACAGGGAGAGAAAGGACAAAAATATACTGATTTGGGGAGATGAAGATCTGTGAATTTGTTGTGTCAATATCAGAAGATGGGTTATGCTTAGAAAGTACAGTTGTGTACACTTACCATAAATGTAGATGTTCGAGTGTATTCACTGTTGCAGTCATTACATTTGGGTAATCTTCTGCAGGTTGCCCTCAGTCGGCCTGATTTAAAAAGTCTTGGGTCCTGTGTTGGTTGCTGTCCCTTCTTCCATGATGTCAGGTCGTCAGGGGTATAAAACATTCAGCTGATGCCATTACATCCGTTTTTCTTGCCCCAGATGTCAGGTGCCCCCCAAATGGGGAGCAAAATATATATACGTAAATAATTTAAAACGCAAAAAATATACCTCCAAACAAAAGCAAATACACCAAAAAGGCTTTAAGTGTAGTAAAAGAAAGTAGAGGCATTGTAAGAGAAAAAAACAGGGGACTGGAGGGAGGGTAACCAGGACTGTAACAGTGAATACACTCAAACATCTACATTTCTGGTAAGTTTACACAACTGTACTATGTTCTTCGTGTTTTACTGTTGCAGTCATTACATGTGGGTAGATTCCCAAAGCTATGGTTGGGAGGATGGATTTATACAGCATTAGGACCGGCTATAAGGCCCAGCAAAACAGAAGTGGGAAAGCCAGCTCTGGATTTAGAGAAAATTGCTAAATGATAATGTTTGGTGAAAGTATGAACTGAACTCCAGGTAGTAGCTTCTAGAATATCCCTGGTAGGAACACCTCTGAGAAAGGCTGTAGAAGTAGATGCATCCCTGGTGGAATGTGATCTGACCCCTGGTGGACAGGTTTTCCATGGTGCTTATAGCAGAAATGAATACAATGGCTTATCCATTTGGAAATGGTTTGCTTTGAAACAGCTTTTCCTTCTGCGCCTGCAGCAAATGCTACCAGCAGTTGTTCAGATTTCCTTCGAGATTTAGTCCTGTCCAAGTAAAATCTAAGTTGTCTGTGTACATCCAATGAATGCAGAAAATGCTCTCCCTTGTTCTGTGGATTGGGAAAAAAAGTTGGCAAATGAATGGTCTGATTAAGAGCCACGCTGGATACAACCTTGGGCATGAAGGATGGGTTGGTCCTGAGCGACACCCCGTCTGCATGAAAAATTATGAAAGGCTCCACTGCCATAAGGGCCTGTAATTCAGAAATCCTTCTAGCCGAAGTGATTGCTAAAAGGAAGGCTGTTTTCCAGGAGAGAAATTTTAAGTCTGCAGTAGCAGCTGGCTCGAAAGGAGGGAGAGTGAGTTTCTCCAATACAAAGTTAAGGTCCCAGGCAGGGGGTTGGAGCTCTCCTGGGTGGTCTCAAGTTTTTGGCCCCACTGAGATACTGTTTTAGCAGAGGATGAGAGAAGAGGGGGAGGTTCTGTGTTGCAATGAGCTGAAATAGCTGAGGCATGGATTTTTATGGAAGAAAAAGACAGGCCCCTGTGAAGCATCTCAGTTAAGTATTGCAAAATCTGAGGTAAGTTGGGCACTGCTGTGTTTATCCCTTGAGATTGATTCCAGGCACAGAATCTTTTCATCTCCAAAATGACATCCATTACAGGTTTGCTGAGGGATGTTAAGGGGGAATTTAAGTGATTAGCCAAGCTGCAAGATTCAAAGTTTGGAGCTGAGGGTGCAAAATTTGATTGTTCTGCTGAGGCAGTAAGGAAGGTGTCTGAGACAGGTGCCATGGAGAGATTTGAGACAGACTGCATAGGAGTGGGTACCAGTGTTGGCGAGGCCAGTCAAGAGCAATCAAAATCATATTTGGTTTGTCCTGTTTGACTTTTAGCACAACTTTGGAGAGCAGGGGCAGAGGGGTGATAGGTTTTCCCAGCTGAAAGACAGAGCATCCACTTTCCAGGCTTTTTTGTGAGGAGTTCTTGTGCAAAATTTGTCCAACTGGTAGTTCTGGGGTGAGGCAAAAAGATCTATGTCTGGGCTCCCCCATTTACGTATCAATTTCAGTTTCCATTCATGTGGGTCCATGTGATTTCTGTTTAGTTCGTCTGCCAAAATATTCAGCTGTCCTGGCAGTAATTGAGCTTGTAGTTGTACTTGACAGCTCAAGGCCGTGTTCCACAATGCCATGGCTAGTCTGCAGAGGGGGTAGGAATGTGTACTCCCCCTGCTTGTCTATGTACCACATAACTGTGGTGTTGTCCGTCTTTACCACTAGTTGTCCTGGATGAAGGTAACCCTTGAAGGCTGCCAGTGAATTCTGTACAGCTAGCATTTCTTTTTGATTGATATGAAGGTGCATTTGATTTGGGCTCCATTTGCCCTGAATGCACTTCCCTGCCAGATGAGCCCCCCATGCATAGTCTGATGCATCTGTAGTTAGGGTTTGGGCGGCAGGGGGTGGTGTGAACGGCAGTCCCTTGTTTTGGTGGCAGGCCTCTGCCCACCATAGGAACTCTAGTTGCAGAAAAGGAATGATAGGAATCAATGTTTCCAGGCTGTGACAATGTTGACTCCATAAACTCTAAGTACCACTGAAGTTTCCTCATATACAGTCTTGTATATGGAATTAGAAGAATGCAGGAGGCCATGAACCCCAAGGCTTGCAGTATTTGTCTTGCAGATAGCAGGGTTTTTGTGGCCACCTGTTTGAAGTAAGTCACCAAATGAAGTTGCTTTTCTGGCATAAGGAAAGCCATCTGGGCAGTTGCATTCAAGCTTGCACCCAGGAATGTAATTTTTTGAGAGGGTACCAGTTGTGATTTATTTTCGTTTATAGTTTACCCTAGAAAAGTTAGAACCCTTTTTACAAACGCCAAATGTTTTAGAAGAATGGCCTTGTTTTCTGCCTGAATTAGACAATCGTCCAGGTATGGATATATTTGAATATTTCTTTGCCTGCAAAATGCAATTACTGGAGCCAGGCACTTTGTAAAGACCCTGGGTGCAGTAGGTAAGTCAAAGGGCAGTGCAGAGAACTGATATTGCAAGTAGCCTGCTTTGAAGCGGAGGTATCTTCTGCAAGATTCCCTGATTGGGATATGCAGGTAAGCCTCTTTTAGGTCTAGTGTTGCCAACCAGGCATCTTTGCCTAACATGGGAAGTAACTGGTGAAGAGTTAGCATCTTGAATTTTGGAATGTCCAGAAAGGTGTTTAGAGTAGACAGGTCCAGAATTGGATGCCATGATTTGTCTTTTCTGGGTCCCAGGAAAAGTATGGAATAGAAACCTTGTCCCTTTTCCTCTTCTGGTACTAGTTGAATAGCCCCCACTTTTAAGAGGGAACTTGTTTCTGGGCATCTGCCCACTGATTTGGGGGCAGGTCTGGCCATCCATTTTGAGTTGGCAATGTGTGGAAATGAAATCTGTATCCCTGGGATACTATATTTAAAACCCATTTGTCCTGGGTTATAAGCTGCCAGTTTTTTGCATGAAGAGCCAGTTTTCCCCCCAAAGGGGCAGCTAAAAGGTAAGTGCTTGGTAATTCTAGAGAAAAGTCATTGAGACTGCTTACCATAGGGAGGTGTCTTGTTGTTTCCAGATTTGGAAGAGGAGGCACCTCTGCTTAGTTCTGAAAGTCCCTTGGGACTGAAACCTAGTGCCTTTGGAATGTCTAGGTTTGACTTGAGTGGCTCTGGATGGAACTGGAAAGGATCAGTTCTTAGTAGGCCAGTGCCTACTAAATCTTGGAGGTTGCACTTGTAAGAAATATTTCACAGTTTGCATAGATTTAGCTTTATCTTCCATCTTTTTTAGAACTTCTTAAGCCTTATTATCAAAGAGACGGTCCTGTTGCAAAGGAGCATCCAACAATTGTGCTTTAACATTATCAGGCAGAGACTGCTCTTTGAGCCAAGCATGCCTTATAAGCACAGAGCCAGTTACAGCAGCCCTGCAAGAGGCCTCCAAAGAATCAAAACCACATTGCAAAGTAGGTTTTCCAACTTGTTCAGCTGAATGCAATAAATCCTGTAAATCTTTATTTTCCACACAGTCAGAAATCAACATCATTTTCTGTTTAAGCAGTCCCATGATATGCTGCTGATATTTTAGCATATGGAATTGACAGTTTAAAGCCCTGATTGCCTAGGTTGCAGAAGTATAGACCTTCTTATCCCATCTATCCAGTGCCCTGGAATCTCTATCAGAAGGGATAGGATTTTTGGCAGTGGAAGCCTTAACGCCCTTGGGGCCCTAAGAAATGGTTTCAGGATCCGCAACAGGATTTTTGAAAAGGAATTTGTGGGAGTCAGGAACCCTGTAGTATCTGTCTGGCTTACAAGGAGCCGGAGGCAAAGAATCGGGAGCCATACTAGATTCTGAAAACACATCAACAATGTCTAGAACAGGAGGTATAGCCAAAGGCCTATGCTGAGGAAGAAGAAGAAAATCCCTAAGCCTCTTTCTAGATTCAGAAAAATCCTAACTTTCCCAGTGGAAATGTTCCCTTAAGGTATTTAAATTTCTCCAAAAGAAAATCCTCAGGGGGAGAAGCAGAAGGAATGGAATCCTCTGCATCACAGTTCTCATAAGTAGGTATAGACAAATCCTATTCATTAGAAGAGTCAGAAGAAATAGAATCCTGTTCAGAAGATTCATAGTCAATTTCAGCCCTAGGCCTCTTTGAAGGGCTACCCCTGATTAGAGTAATTAAATCTTCAGCCATTTTGATCATTTGTTTTTTAGGCATAGGGGCCTGCACATGTGGCCTGGGCGTCATTTTTTTAGACCTAGATCGAGATTTTGGCCTTAATATTGAAAATGGTGTCGGTCTAATATACAGATCGGTAGGCCTGAATGCACCCTCAGAAGCCAGTGCCTGCACAGCGGCTCCGGACCCATCCAAGGTACAGACATCCGAGGGTTCCATAATTGAAGCATCTTAAGGCATACCGGACTCCAAATGGGTCTCAGTAGAAGTCTGCGAATCAGAAGTAGCGGGTATCAGGGTCTGCAAAAGCGCCTCACTGAGTTCCGGCGAACTGACGACTGGCTTAAGAGAAGCATCGTCGGCAGTATTGGACCTCAACGGCCTGTGTCTGTCTTTTTCTTTGCATATTTTTAGGTATTCCGGTAGTCGGATTGCTAACAGACATCATTTCTGGATAATTAAACCGTGATCCAAAATATTTAGCAGCAAAAATGTATCAACGACGGATAGTGCACTGATTAAATAAAGCACAGAACCGGCAACAAGGTACGTATTGGTCAGGGCCTAGGCAAGGAATACAGTACAAATGAAAATACTTATGAGGTATTTGCTTCTCACAAGTAATACAATTATTAACTTTTAATGACATCGGTAAGGAGCAAGAAAAAGTTTCCCGAATGGGGTACTTAGCTTTTTAGTTGAAGACTTCGGTTATGAAACTCGAAAATGAAAATTTCAGGAGTCGGCCGACCGGCACTTGCGAAATGCTTCTGCTTCAGGTACCGCGCGGCAAGAAAGACTGATGTAACGGCGTCGGCTGCATGTTTTATACCCCTGACGACCTGACGTCATGGAAGAAGGGACAGCAACCGACGCAGGACCCAAGACTTTGTTAATCAGGCCGACTGAGGGCAACCTGCCAGCAGACTACCCAAATGTAATGACTGCAACAGTGAAACACGAAGAACATGGGGATGTTTTACTTAGTGTTTATTCTGTGAGCGTTCTTATATGATTCTCAGTAGTATTCGTAAAGTGTAAATGGAGGTTAGTTTAGCACATTCTAGTACAGGACGAGGAATGCTGTCACTTTAAGGGGAGACTAATTTGTTTTGAAAAAATGAGTAGGAATGGATGGTTATAAATTTGAGACTGGTGGTAGCTAGAAAATTGGGGTATGGGAGGGAAGCGAAGCAGGTCACACCCTCTGTAAGAGGAACTCAGTGTGCATAAACAATGTACGCACAGACTCTCTGAGTTGCACTAATTTAAAATAAATTGATTTGTTCGATTTCTAAAAATTAGAGTTATTTCCTAATATTCTTATTACATAATAGCTAACTTCTGAATTCAAATAAAAGCAGGAGAAAATTTGCACAATGGAAAAGAAATGGTCATTCCTCCTCATACTCAGCCTTAAAATGGAAAGGTAATTTTTTTTCTGGGAATGGGCTAATTAAAGGAAAGCAGAACACTTGTAAGCAGTGCTGCCATTAACTAGGCCTTACAACGGAATTATTTGTACTGGTATATGTTCTACATTCAAGTTTGTTAATTTAGTCAGTGCAACTTGTACAGGTGGTCTGTCCTTGATAACCATTCATGTACCCTTGCAGAACTTTGACACACTGCAAAATGGCCGATTGCTAGGGCAGCTGGGATCTTTGCACTTGAAATTCAAGTTCTGCTAGTGAGTAAACTGGCTGCACTTAGTGCTTATGCCCTTTGAAGAACTTTACATCTTACATGTCACACTGCAAAATGGCTGATTGGGAGGGCAGTTGGAACATTTCAACTTGAAATTCAAGTACTGTCAGTATGTGGGCTGGCTGCACTTAAAACGTATGCCCTGGCAAGATATGAACTTTGTCACCCCCAGCCTACTATCTTTTTTCTACTCCACGTACAATATTAGTATTAGGAACAGAAAACATCATCTTCACTCTGCTTTATAACTGAGTTCTGATAATAGCAGGTGATCCAGTAATAGTGCAGTGCTCTAACCCTTACAGTACTACATGCATATATGTGATTAACATTTTTCTACTGTGACTTCCAAGATGGCTGCACATTAACAGTTTAATTTTAGCTCTCCCACTGTGAAAACAGCAAATCAGCAGAGAAGACCACTGGACTGTGTTTCTGGGCAAATTTCAATAACTGGCTACTGAGTGCAGTGTGTGAATGCCAGAAAAAAAGAACTAGAGGACCTGAAGAAAATCAGCTACAAAAGGTGAGGAAAAAAACACTGACTGGGAAAAGTACTGCAGCTGTTCAGTAAAAAGCAGTGTAAGCTCCAGACATGACTTCCAGTAACCTAGAGCAAAGTACAAGACAATTTCACACAGACCTGGTTAAAATAAACAAAACACTGATGGAGTATATCAATTCAAACAAAAAAGGCTGCAAAAAATGGAAGAAGCTTTAAAACGATATTCAGATGAGATGATAAAACTGCAAAAATCTGAGGTCAAAATGAAGACAAGGCTGGTGGAATATGAGACTAAGAAGAAATTTAAAAAAAATAAGAGAAATAGAATTAGAGGACAGAGCACGTAGGGAAAACCTGAGAATTTCAACTGTACCAGACAAGTTGGAAGGAGCAGACTGCATTAACTTTATGACAGCACACAAAGCAACTGCACTGGTATTCCACAGAAGGAATTGTTAACTGAAAGGGCACATCATGTGTATGCTCCAAACCTGGTTATGAGACAGCAACCTAGACCTTTAATAGTAAGGATGCAATCCTACCAGCAGAAGGAGTTGATTCTGACAAAACTGTGGCAGCAGAATAAAGTACTAAAATAGGAAGATTTAGTAATCATTCTCTACAAATACCCTTTCTACACTAGACAGAAGATTTATTTCACTATTCAGGAGATGTCAAGAAGCAGGCATGATATTCAAACTGCTATACCCATCTATCTTCAAAACATTCTTCCCTGGACGGCCAAAATCAGTTTTTGATTAAGTACATGCTAAGGAGGAAATGCAAAAGTTTGACTAACAAAAAGTAAGCTGTGAAACAGAAAGACATTCTGATTCTTGTTCTTTTGGTAATAAAGACCACAAAGACTGTGCCAATGAAACCTTTTCCAGTGTTTCAATAGAAAATGCTAGAGAGAAGGAAGGAAGCATGAGAGTTGACTAGAAGAACTGAGAGCATGTTGGAAACTGAGCAAAGACAAGATCTGGGAGATGGAGATAAACGGGAATAAAACCAGTAACTTGGAAATTGACAAATGTGGGATCACAAAAGAATAATTATATTTGTAAAATATGACAGAACAAGAAAATCTGGAAATATTGGACTTTTTTAGGACTTTGTTGGACTTGTGGTGACTTCTAGGGAACTCTAAAGTATATGCCCTAGTTCATTTCATTAATGTTCGGAAAAATACTTAGGGGAGGGGAAGAGGTGGGAGAAAGTTAACTAAGTAAAACAAAATGTTTTCTTAATAGTACTGTTTTTATAGTGTATGATTTTCTATGCATGCTATAAAGCAAAGTTTTCTCTGTTGTTTTTAAGTGCAATGGGAATACTACTGTAAACAGGTGTTCCTGTTTTTTTTTCCTTTCTCCCTTTTCTTTCTCCTTGTTCAGTTTTAAGAAATGTAGGTACTGCAATATATTAAAAAAAGTCTGGTTAAAAGAGCACGGCAAAAAAAATTAATGTGTTTTTCTCATTCTTGCATGGGAGAATGATCTAGTAATGAGTTTTAAGAGAAAGCAAGTAAATGAAAAAGAATACTGGATATTATAAGGCTTTTTCTAGCAAATAAACATTTGCTTAGTAGCAATCTTGTATCTGGTTCTCATGTCTCCATGGAGAAAATCTGATCAAGAGAAATTGACTACAATCTGATAAAGAGAAATTGGACAGGAGATTATGTTCTCTGAAGCCATTCAGGTGTTGCCCCAGCTTGAAGAGCTATACAGATAAGACAGAATAAGACAGCACTTGCTAGAAACACAGGCTGTACCATGCATTTTAGCGTGGATAACCTTTCTTTTAGGTTAATTCAAATCTGTCAGTTTGGCACATTTGTTCCAATTAGGAGGGTAAAATTTCAATATTTGAAGATGCATGTAACTTTGTAAGTATTAAGTTAATATGTTTTAGGAGGTATTGGGTGTGTGTGTGCTTTGTTTGATGGCTTACAATAAAATAAAAAGTTCTGTAAGATGTGACATAGGCTCAAGATATGGTAAGAAATACAGTTCAACCTGCCAAACAGTGTATGCATAAAACACAAAAGATGGAACTAGACATCTAATAAAAAAGCTGTTATACATAAAAGGTGGAAATAATGTTTTACTTCAATAATGCTTTCTGCAATGTCTTTAAATGTTAATGGTCTCACAGATAAATATAAAGAAAGTGTAGTGAACTATGTTAAAAAATGTAGAGTGCAAATAGCTATGCTACAGGGCAAATGCTTGGAAAGAACTGAACATGTGAATTTGTTAAAAAAATGTTTTCATGATGGTTATTCAGGGGAATACATGGGACACAGGTAAAGAGGAGTATTTATATTAACCACAAGAGGAGCTCCAATAGTGATAGAAGATAATAAAAAGGATAACGGTATATTTGCAGTACTAAGGGGCTACTGCCAAGACAGGAGGATTACATTGGCATGTATTTATATTATACCTAAAACTGCTATAATGGAGCTGAAGAAAATTCTGGGAGAAATAACCAGCTTTCAGCAAGGAATATTACTTATAGGTGGGATGAGAATTTGATTTGCAGTAGTGAAGATGTATCTAGGGTGCTCAGAAGGGAAGGTATAACGACGTAGGGCAGACTTTTGAAGAAATTTATAAAAATATTTGCATGGAAGATATGAATTCAATACTAGGAGTTTGGAGTGAATTTATATATTACTCCCCAAGATACAAAAACTAGGCTAGACTAGACAGAATTTACATTTTACAGGAACATGTGCATTTAATTGAAGCTCTAGATACGTGTACCCAATAACTATTTCAGATCATGTGCCAATAATAACTAAAATAAACACAGAGTAATGCAATAAAAATGAGGCACTGACACTTTCCCACCTACCTGTTGAAAAGAGACGACTTTAAGGAATGGGTAGTATAAATTATTCAGAAGCTATTAGAGAAGATAGAAATTTTCTTCTGCAAATCTAGCTGGGGAGTGGGATAAAACTAAAGTGGAGTTTAAAAATGGGGTAGAAATAAATGAAAAGGAGACATGGTTAAGAAGTAACAAGAATTATTTAGAAGGACTGACATATTAAAGTACTGCAGAACAGGGGAATCTCACAGAACAAGAGGAGGAGCAACTGCAGAATGCTAAAAAGAAAATAAAGGATTGCCTCAATAATATACGAGTTTAGAAAAACTGCTGTTAAGCAACTGCTTTTGATAATAACTCTAGACCACAAAAACTTTTTAGCACAATGACACAGGCAACACAGAAAGTAGAAAGGGTTGTCGCCATGTTTAGGGAGCCTATAAGAAGAAAGTAACAAGAGATCGTGTAGAAGTATTTGAAATATTTCGGAAAGTCTATGAAGATGTGTATAAAGCATAGAAATATGGAAATTAAGAAAAGGTAGAAATGGAAAGGTTTATGGAAGAATTAAATATGCTGATGTTAGAGGTAGAGGAGGCTCAATTACTAACAGTTAGCATAGGAGGAGATGAGAGAAAAAATGCTGATGTATACCCAATCTACAAGAAAGTTCCCAGGAATAGACAGTATTCCTGTGGCAGTTTGGAAGCTAGGAGGGAAAATGATAAAGATCTGGAAGGTTTTAACAGTATTTTAAAAGAGGAAGTACCAGCATCCTGGAAGAACGCATTGGTAGCTGTAATACCTAAAAAAGGTAAAGATCCATCAGATCCAGCTTCATACAGGCCCATTTCAATACAATAAACCATGATTATAAACTGTTTATATCTCTAATGGTTAAAAGAATGGCAAAGGTAATGCCAAAATTGGCAGACATGGATCAATATGGTTTTGTGAAGGGGAACAACATTAACAGAACAATGATAATCGAGAGGGAAGCAGAATGCAAGAAAATATCATTGCTGTTCGAGGGTCTTGAAGCAGAAAAAGAATTTGACAGAGTTAGCTGGCACTTTATGAACATGGCAATGGAAGCATTTGCATTCCATGATAAAATTATAAGGTTGATTAGGAGAATATATGAGGAATCGGAAGCGAAAATTCAAGTGGGTGGGATCCTCTCGGATAATTTCTACTTTAGCAGAGGAACCAGGCAGGGGTGTTCTCTCTTCCATTTGTTATTTACATTACAGTTAGAACCATTGGTAAAGAAAATAAGAGACGCAGAAATGCAAGGATATAACTGTTATGGTAGTCAAGAAAAGCTGGCTCTATTTGCAGATGATATTTTACACCTGACTAAAACAGAAAAGGACATTACAGTGTTGTGGAACATTTTAAGACAATTTTGTATCTTTTCAGGATACAAAATTAATAAAGCTAAAACAAAGGCAATAGCAGAAAATTATGTAGCCACACAAATAGGTGCAGCAATATCCATATTTATGGAGACAAGCTAAACTTAAGTATTTAGGAATGTGGATTAAAAATATTCTAGTCTGGCAGCTAAGGATATGTGGAAAGAGACTAAAAAGATGATACAAAAACTGAGAAACTAGAAGCTCTGTCATAGGGATAGTAATATACAAGCATTTAAAATCTTTTTAGTCCTTTTAGTCCTATACTCAGGTCAGATATATTTTTACCAACCAGAAAAGTTGTGGATAGCAATTAATAGAGAGCTGAAGGATTTAATTTGGGAGGGGAAGACAGCAAGAGTTAAGTGGGATAAGGTGAGTCTTCCAAAAGAACACAGCAAATTGGGATTACATGACTTGAATGGGGTATTTCAGAGCTACACGGTGAAGGCTCCTACACCACAAGCAGAAACATATAATTCAAAGTGGAAAGGGATGATGATGAAATGGGGGGGGGGGGCTGAAGAAACAAGGAGAGACTGGGATTTTGGATGCAAAGTCTTTAAAGAGAATAACAATAATCATACAGAGTATTATATTCATAAAGTAGCAGAAAGTACTCAAACTAAGACAACACGGGAATGGAGAAAGGAGATTCTGCCCACAGGGACGACTGCAATTAGGGATACAGACAATAAGTAAGAGGGGCTGGAATCTATTGGAGAAAACTGACAAAGGAATCAAGGTATTGGGAGTAAATAACTAGACAGGGAAAGGTAATAGAATGGGAAGACTCCAAGAATTTATTTGGACTGCAGGTTAGAGATTGTCTTCCCTATCCGGGATTTATATCAGAGTATAGGCAGAGAAAGAAATAGGGGGGTCCTAAATGAAAGACCAGCACTGGTAGAGTTTTTAGTAGAATCTAGAACAGAAGCTGCCGTTAAAAAGGAATAATTAATAGAACATATAAAATATTGTATGATAACTACAAAATATTGCATGGTAACTATAAGAATCAATCAGAGGACATTAATAAGGATTGGGAAGAGAGACTGGATAAGCAATTCAGAAAAAAACAATGGGGGATATATGTATATCTCCCAAATATGCAACAAAATCTAGAAGATTTAGGATTTTTGCTTGGAAATGTTTACATAGATATTTCTACACCCAAAGTAGACTCCAGAGAATTTTTCCTCAGGTAGACAGCAAATATTGGAGGTCTGACAGAGATAAAATAAGTAATTGGGGACATATTCTGTTTGGCAGACTTAAAATATTCCCTGTGGACTATTCTGTTGGAGGCACTGAATGAGCAAACTGGTGTAACTACAAAAATGATTTTTCTGAGCCATGACACAGACAGAATTGCCTAGACATAGAAAGGCCTTGCTGGGTCTAATTATGGAGGCTGCCAATAAAGCAGTTACTAGAAAATGGAAATCAAAGTCTAAACCAGCTGTATTAGAACAAATGAATATAGTAACAAAGATAAAATAACTAGAATTGGGATCTTTAAAAAAGGGTAGAAGCAAATTACATAGGAAAAAATGGGAATTGTGGGAACAATATATAGAAGGAAGGAATGAGGTTTAAAAGAAGGCAGGACTTGAATGAGCTATATTAACATTTGACTGACAATGACTGGGTAGATTATAAGTGCTGTACAATGTTTGCAACTAGGATTATGTCAATATGGTTTGTGATGTAAAATGCTTGCAGCTGTGATTATATCAATATGGTTTGTTTTCATTTATATAAATGTATGACTGCCTATGTCATTGGTGATAGTTTAATAAAGAAAGATTTTTTTTGTTAAAAAAACATATTTATCTAGTAGCCCTGAATGATTATGCAATGTGAATGAAGCTAAGGGAATAACATTTCAGCTTTCAATAGAGGTTGATGAGAGTTGCGGGATCAGATTTGTGCAGATTATGTAAATCATATACAATATATCATATACGCAGAATCCTTTATAAACGCATTCTATGAACACCTTCAGGAATGCATGGATCATGCGATCCCAAATAAAACCAAGACCCAATCCTCCAAAGGCAGACGTCCTGTCTGGTGGACCCCAGCCATAAACAAACTATACAATAGAAGGAGGAAGCTACTAAATGATAGAGCAAAATCCCAAAAAGGGAAGGCATCACTGATCAGTATTAGCAAAAAACTACGGGGACTCATAAAATTGTCTAAGGCCAGCTTCGAGAGAAAAATTACACAGGACACTAAGGATAATCACAAGGCTTTCTTTAGTTATGTTAGGAACCTGGGTGGCAATTCCCAGATATGCTCAGAATTAGTCCAAAATGACAAAAAAATACACTGAACCCACAGACATTGCCAACTTCCTAGCTGACAGGTTCAGCGCAAACTCCCCCCCCCCCCGCCACCAAAAGGGCAAATATCTATCCCAGCAGAGTGCTGCCCCCCTGACATCTCAGATGCTCAGGTAAGAGCCGCCCTCTCCAAAGCAAAAAACACAGCATCAATGGGACCAGACAGTGTCCCGGGCTGTGTCCTGCATTAACTCCAAGAAGAGCTAAACCCAGACATAAAACTACTGTTCAGTCTCAGCCTTACTACAGGATATGTGCCCAAAGAGTGGCGTACAGCAACAGTGGTCCCTCTCCATAAAAGTGGTGCCTCAACGGATCCTGGCAACTATCGTCCCATAAGCCTGACTAGCTTGGTCTGCAAAGCTATGGAAAGGATCATCATGGACCTCATAAATAAAGATATTGGGGACCTACAGACACTGGATCCTACCCAGTTCGGCTTTGTTAAGGGCAGATCCTGCCTCTTAAACCTGGTTGATTTCTTTGAAACAGTCACCAAGGCCATTGACGAGGGGAAGGTGGTCCACACAGCCTACCTGGACCTCGCAAAAGTCTTCGATACAATACCCCACTCGGGCATTATAGATAAGCTCACCAGCTTAAATATAAACCCCTATGTCACTAGATGGCTTGCAAACTGGCTCAAGGACAGAACCCACATGGTTAGAATTGCTGGAGCCATGTCAGACTCCAAACCAATTACAAGTGGTGTCCCACAAGGCTCAGTCCTGGGACCTCTATTGTTCGGTATATATTTCTCGGAGGTACAGGCCAACACGGAAGGACTGTGGCTGACCAAGTTTGCAGATGACTGCAAACTGGGTGCCATAATCGACTCTCCAGCCGACACGCATCCTCCAAAAGGGCCTCATAGAAACAGACAACTGGTGCCAGAGCCATGGCCTCAAGCTAAATGCCAAAAAGTGTATAGTCATCCGCTTTGGCAAAAACAAAGTACCCACAAATTACCACATAGGTGGTAATCCATTAAGTACAAAAGAAGTAATTAGGGACCTGGGGACCCAAGTTGATAGCAATCTCTCATTTGACAACCACGTGGCCAAAGTGGTTAGAAAAACATTTTATATAGCCCACCTAATCATGAAGGGATTCACATCTAGATCAGGGGAGGTTATCGTGCCTCTTTACTCATGCCTCATCAGACCCATAATTGAGTACAATGCCCCTTTTGGGATGTACCTTACCAGACACCTGCAGCAACTGGAAAGACCCCAAAAGTACCTCACCAAGAGGATCAAAGGGCTCAAACAGATGCCATATGCTGCCCGGTTAAAGAAACTCCAGCTCTACTCAGTGGCATACCGCCTGTTCAGAGGCAATCTGTGCCTGACGTATAAAGCCTTGTCCAACCCGGAATTAATGGACATGCTGCACCTCAAAAAATCCAAATCCCATCCAGCTACGCGCTCGAGAGACTTGAACCTCAGCACTGAAATAAATAGAACATGCTGGAGGGACAGATTCATAACCCAGAGGCTCCCTTCACTCTGGAATAAAATCCCAGTCCAGGTTAGGCAGAGTCCCTCATTGACTCTCTTCAAGAGGAATCTTGATGAGTGGATGGGAGATCGTAGGCTTACCCCGGGTATCACTTCTGTGTCACTGTTAGACAGAGGCACAGTATACTAACCTCGAAAAAGGGCATAGCAAAGTAAATTTTAAATGGGTGGCGAAAGCCAAACACATTCTGGCTAGGCTTATAAATGCCCTAGGGCAGATAGCCTAGTATGAACCTATGAACAAGATTGATTCATATACCTCATTAGCTTTGTTTTTGTTATTGAATAATAAGAATCAGGCGATAGCTATTTAACTTCAGCATACCCTTAAAGTAAAAAAAAAAAAAAAAAATGCATTCAGAAGTTTACCATTTCTGTCTCTGATGGAAATCAAGTTCCTACAAAGGATATACTATTCTAGAGAGCCTGAGGAACATTAGAAATAAGTTATTTCTGTGTCAGTATCTTGGGAAGGAAGAAAATGAATTTGTCTTTTACAGAAATCCTCCACTTCACTTGAAGATTCAGGATAATTATTTTTGTCTCTTCCTCTCTTACACTTCTGCAGGATTTGTGAACATTCATATCTTAACATCGTATTCAAACATTGACTTCAGTCCAACAAAAGTATCAGTGTAGATCCTTGTTCTTTTCCGTTTGCTACACTAAAATGAAATACTCCTTGGCAAACAATTTATTAATGAAGGAAGAGAGCAGTGAGACAGTTGAATTAAAAGGTGTTATAAGTTGCACAGCCTGAAGAAAAGGATTACCTCCACAGAAAACCCTTGATATAACCTGATCACAGAAAAAGTACAGTTGTGTACACTTACCATAAATGTAGATGTTCGAGTATATTCACTGTTGCAGTCATTACATTTGGGTTGTCTTTTTGCAGGTAGCCCTCAGTTGGCCTGATTAACAAAGTCTTGGGTCCCGCGTCGGTTGCTGTCCCTTCTTCCATGACGTCAGGGGTATAAAACATGCAGCCGACGTCATTGCATCAGTTTTTCTTGCCCCAGATATAAGGTGCCCCCCCAATGGGAAGCAATGAAATATAAAAATGCAAAGATATACCTCCAACAAAAAAAACAAATACATCAAAAAGGCTTTTAAGCATAGTAAAGGAAAGTAGAGGTATAGTCAAAATAAGTTAGGGGGCTGGAGGGAGGGTATACAGGACTGCAACAGTGAATACACTCGAACATCTACATTTATGGTAAGTGTACACAACTGTACTATGTTCTTCATGTTTCACTGTTGCAGTCATTACATTTGGGTAGATTCCCAAAGCTATGGTTGGGAGGAGGAATTTAGATAGCTATAAGGCCCTGCAAGACAGCAGTGGCAAAGCCAGCTCTGGATTTAGAGAAAATTGGGAAATGACAATGCTTGGTGAAAGTATGTACAGAACTCCAGGTAGCAGCTTCTAGGATGCCCTTGGTAGGGACGCCTCTGAGAAAGGCTGTAGAGGTAGATGCAGCCCTGGTGGAGTGAGGTCTGATCCCCTGGGGGATAGGTTTTCCATGGTGCTTACAGCAGAAATGAAAGCAATGGCTTATCCATTTAGAAATGGTTTGCTTTGAAATAGCCTTCCCCTCTGCCCCTGCAGCAAATGCCACCAGCAGTTGTTCAGATTTCCTTTGAGGTTTGGTCCTGTCCAAGTAGAATCTAAGTTGTCTGTGCACATCTAAGGAATGCAGTATCTGTTCCCCTTTATTCTGTGGATTGGAAAAGAAGGTTGGCAAATGAATGGACTGATTAAGAGCCACACTGGATACCACCTTGGGCATGAAGGATGGATTGGTTCTGAGGGACGCCCTGTCTGCATGAAAGATGATGAAAGGCTCCACTGCCATAAGGGCCTGTAATTCAGATACCCTTCTAGTTGAAGTGATTGCTAAAAGGAAAGCTGTTTTCCATGAAAGAAATTTTAAGTCTGTAGTAGCAGCTGGCTCGAAAGGAGGTACAGTGAGTTTTCTCCAAGACAAAGTTAAGGTCCCAGACTGGGGTTGGAGCTCTCCTGGTTGGTCTCAGATTTCTGGCCCCTCTGAGGAACTGCTTGAGCAGTGGATGAGAGAAGGGGGGGGGGGGGTGTGTTATAATGAGCTGAAATGGCTGAGGCATGGATTTTAATGGAGAAAAAAAGACAGGCCCTTGTGAAGCATCTCAGTTAAGTACTGTAAAATCTGAGGAAAATTGGACGCTGCTCTGCTCATTTCAGGCACAGAGTCTTTTCCATTTTTCAGCATAAGATTTTCCAGTACTAGGCCTCCTTGCCTCTAAAATGATATCCATCACAGGTTTGCTGAGGGATGGTAAAGGAGAGATTAAGTAATTAGCCAGTCTGCAAGGTTCAGTGTTAGAAGCTGAGGGTGCAGAATATGGTTCTCCTGCTGAGGCAGCAGGGAAGGAGTCTGAGGCAGGTTCCACGGAGATAACCGTGGTACACTGCACAGGAGGGGGTACCAGTGTTGGCACGGCCAGTCTGGAGCAATCAAAATCATCCTTGGTTTGTCCTGTTTGATTTTTAGTAGTACTTTGGAGAGCAGAGGCAGAGGGGAGAAGGCATAGACTGATAGGTCTTTCCAGCTGAAGGACAGAGCATCCACTTTCCAGGCTTGTTTGTGGGGAGTCCTTGTGCAAAATTTGTCCAATTGGTAGTTCTGGGGAGAGACAGACAGGTCTATATCTTGGCTCCCTCATTTGCTTGTCAACATGTTGAAAATCCTTGGTTCCAGTTTCCACTCGTGTGGGTCCATGAGGTTTCTGCTTATTCCGTCTGCCAGTGTATTTAATTTTCCTGGTAGGAATTGAGCTTGTAGGTGCACTTTGTAGCTCAAGGCTGTGTTCCACAATGCCATGGCTTGTCTGCAGAGGGGATAAGAATGTGTACTCCCCTGCTTGTTTATGTACCACATAACAGTGGTGTTATCCGCCTTTACCATTAGTTGTCCTGGAAGAATGTGGTCCTTGAAGACTGTCAGTGCATTCTGTACAGCTAGCACTATTTTTGATTGATATGCAGGTGCATTTGACTTGGGTTCCATTTGCCCTGAATGCACTTCCCTGCCAGGTGAGCCCCCCCCCCATGCATAGTCTGATGGGTCTGTTAGGGTTTGGGCGGCAGGGGGTGGTGTGAAAGGTAGTCCCTTGTTTTGGTGGCAGGCCTCTGCCCACCAAAGAAACTCTAGGCATAGGCAAGGTATGATAGAAATCATTGTTTCTAGGTCTTGAGAATGTTGACACCATAGGCTTTTTAGATACCACTGTAGTTTCCTCATATGCAGTCTTGCATATGGAATTAGAAGAATGCAGAAGGCCATGAACCCCAAGGCTTGCAGTATTTGTCTTGCAGATAGCAGGGTTTTTGTGGCCACTTGTTTGAAGTAGGTTGTCAAATGAATTTGTTTCTCTGGCATGAGGTAAGCCATCTGGGAAGTTGTTGTATTCAAGCTTGCTCACAGGAATATAATTTGTTGACAGGGTATCAGGTGTGATTTCTTTTCATTTATGGTGTAACCTAGACAAGTTAGAACCCTTTGTACAAAGGCTAGATGATTCAAAAGTATGTCCTGGCTTTCTGCCTGAATTAGACAATCGTCCAGGTATGGGTATATTTGAATATTTACTTGCCTGCAAAATGCAATAACTGGAGCTAGGCACTTTGTGAATACCCTGGGCACAGTAGATAAGCCAAAGGGCAGTGCAGAGAAGTGATAGTGCGTGTAGCCTGCTTTGAAGAGTAGGTATCTTCTGCAAGATTCCCTGATTGGGATGTGCAGGTATGCTTCTTTTAAATCTAGTGTTGTCAACCAGACATCTTTGCCTAGCATAGGAAGCAATTGTTGAAGAGTCAGCATCTTGAATTTTGGAATCTCCAAAAAGGTGTTTAGAGTAGACAGGTCCAGGATAGGACGCCATGAATTGTCTTTTCTGGATACCAGGAAAAGTCTTGAGTCGAAACCTTGCCCCTTTTCCACTTCTGGTACCATTTGAATAGCCCCCATGTTTAATAGAGAAAGTACTTGTTTTTGGGTTCTTGCCTGCTGATTTGGGGGTAGGTCTGGCCACCCACTTGGCATTGGCAACGTGTGGAAGTGAAATCTGTATCCCTGGGACACTATATTTAAAACTCATTTGTCCTGGGTAATGAGTTCCCAATTCTTTGCATGAAGGGCAACCCCCCCCCCCCAAAGGAGCAGTCAGTTGATAAGTGCTTAGATATTTTAAAAGGAAGTCATTGAGACAGTTTACCATGGGGGGAGTCTTATTCCCAGACTTTGAAGTGGAGGCCCCCCACTGCTTAGTTGTGTGTGTCCCCTGGGACTGAAACCTGGAGTTTTTGCTGTGTCTGGGTTTGGCTTGAGAAAACCTGAAAGAGGCTGGAAAGGACCAGTTCTTATAAGGCCAGTGCCTACTAAATCTAGAAGGTTGGACTTGTAAAAAATCAGTTAGCACAGATTTAGCTTTACCTTCCATACTTTTAAGAACTTCCTCAGTCTTGGTGCCAAACAGGTGGTCCTGATTTAAAGGAGCATCCAACAATTTAGCTTTAACATGATCAGGCAAAGATTGCTCCTTAAGCCAAGCATGCCTTCTGAGCACAGACCCAGTAACAGCAGCCCTGCACGAGGCCTCTAATCAAAACCACATTGCAAAGTAGGTTTTCCAACTTGTTCAGCAGAATGCATTAAATCATGCAATTCTTTATTTTCCACACAGTCGGGAATCAACATCATTTTCTATTTAAGCAGTCCAGTAACATGTTGCTGATACTTTAACATTTGAAACTGGCAATTTAAAGCCCTAATGGCCAAGGTTGCAGAAGTGTAAACCTTCTTACCCCATCTATCCATCACCCTGGATCTCTATCAGAAGGGGTAGGATGTTTAGCAGTAGAAGCCTTAATCCCCTTGGGCCCCTGTGAAATAGTCTCTGGATCTGCAATAGGATTTTTAAAGAGGAACTTGTGGGACTCAGGGACCCGGTAGTATCTGTCAGGTTTTCTGGGAGCAGGATGCAGGGAATCAGAGGCTAAGCTAGATTCCGAAAAAGCATCATCAACAATGTCTAGTACAGGAGGAATAGCTGAAGGCCTATGCTGAGGTAGGAGAAGAAAATCCCTAAGCCTCTTTTTTGAATCAGAAAAATCCTGGCTTTCCCAGTGGAAATGCTCCCTTAGAGTATGTAAGGTTTCCCCAAAAGAAAAATCCTCAGGAGGGGAAGCAGAGGGAATGGAGTCCTCTGCATCAGAATCTTCATAAGTAGATAAGGGCAAATCCAGATCAGTAGAATCAGAAACAACAGAATCCTGATCAGAAGATTCATAATCAACTTCAGTCCTAGGCCTCTTAGAAGGGGGGAGGTTGGCTTCCCCTGACTAGAGTTATAAGATCTTCAGACATTCTTATCATTTGTTGTTTAGGCATAGAGGCCTGAGCATGTGGCCTGGGCATTAGTTTTTTAGGCATGGATCGAGATTTAGGCCTAAGTAAAGGAGGAGGCATCAGTTTAAAATGAAAGTCCATAGGCCTGAATACACCCTCAGAAGCCGGTGCCTGCACAGCGGCTCTGGACCCATCCAAGGAAGAGACATCCGCGGGTTCCATAGTTGAAGCATCTCATGGCATACCGGACTCCGAATGAGTCTCAGTAGAGGCCTGCGAATCAGAAGTAGCAGGTATCAGGGGCTGCAAAAGTGCCTCACTGAGTACCGGCGAACTGGCGACTGGCTTAGAAGAGGAGTCGTAGGCAGTTTTGGACCTCAGAGGCCTGTCTCTGTCTTTATCTTTGCGTTTTTTCAGAATCCCGGTAGTCAGATAGCTAACCAACGACATTTCTGGAAAATTAAACCGAGAACCAAAATATTTAGAGGTGAAAATATACCGACGACGGATAGTGCTCTGATTAAATAAAGCACAAAACCGACAGCAAGATACGTCGTGGTCATGGCCTAGGCAAGGAACAGAGTACAAATGAAAATCTTTATGAGGTATTTGCTTTCCACAAGTAATGCAATTATTACCTTTTACTGACATCGGTAAGGAGCAAGAAAAAGTTTCCTCAATGGGGTACTTAGCTTTAGTTGAAGACTTCGGTTCTGAAACTCGAAAACGAAAATTTCAGGAGTCGGCCGACCGGCACTTACGAACTGCTTTGGGCACCGCATGGCAAGAAAGACTGATGTAATGGCATTGGCTGCATGTTTTATATCCCTGACGTCATGGAAGAAGGGACAACAACAGATGCAGGACCAAGACTTTGTTAATCAGGCTGACTGAGGGCTACCTGCAAGCAGATAACCCAAATGTAATGACTGCAATAGTGAAACACGAAGGACAACAATAATCCATGTATCAACAAAGGTATTGCTAAAAATATGGGTAACCTGGTATCACTGTTATTTAAGTGGCACAGCGGTGGCATTGTTGCCTCACAGCAAGAGGTTCTCCCGTTCGATTCTCGGCTTGGGTTGGGAGTGCCTTCTGTGCAGAGTCTACATGTCCTCCCCGCGGTCGAGTGGACGTTCGAAAGACATGCGTTGAATGGGCATGCCTTCGTTGAAGGTTGGGCGTCGGGCTG